>NC_052943.1:34217434-34467434 GCF_013358895.1 Oreochromis aureus
CAAAGAACATTCTGTACATATCCTGTAAATATAAAAGTGTATTTCCTTAAATACAACAATACTTTAATCTTACCTTTGGTGTTTTAAGGACAAATTGGGTTTTGCCATCATCTCCTAACTGAGCCTTTAGTTCCAGCAGTTTAGCTACCTCTTCATCAATCTGCATGAGAACACAGAACAAAATATAAAGTGTTCAGAGGTTTTATACTGTATTTAACAACTGTAGTGTGAAAAATTATGAATACATCTTGTCAAATAAACACATGGACAGCAGCCTACCTGAGCCACAGTGATCCCAGGGAAAGAGTGAAGAGATCGGACACATGTGGGAGCCCGAAAGCCCACCAGAGCGGAGCAGGCACGAACACAGATCATGCCCAGCATGGTTATTCCACAGTGCAGGAAAATGGTATGGATTTTTATTTTATTTTTTTAAAGTAAAAGTAGGACCAAAAAAACAGAGTGCATCAAGAGTGCAGCATAATCCAGTGGTGTTGTACAGAGCCAGCCGCAGCAGCCAGTCAGGAGGGTTGGATTAACCAGACGGTGAAGTAGATGGTGGAGATGATGAATCGTGTGACAGGCCAAGGTCACCACGGGTCAGGCAGGAAGAACAGGAGAAAAGTGGTAAGCAACCCTATCACTAGGAGAGGGTGGGGCATGATGCATCATCACCACAGTGAGGAGAACAGAACATGAGATGTAGCAAGTCAATCACAGCAGCCCAACAGCCCCCCACCCACCCCACCCGACAAACAAACAGTCTTTCACTAATGTGATAAAAACTGATTTAGACAACAAGTGCACAGATGCACGTCTTGAATTGTTTAAAAAAAAAATCTGTCTCCTTCAATTATTGTCCACAGCCACAAAAGGCTGGTTAACATGTCTACTGTTGCTGCTTTAACCTGTTATTGCATTTAGCAAATTCTACCTGTCAGGAAGCATTTTTAACTTAGTCTCAATAAATCTCTATGGCGTCATTTTCATAAAGCGAGTCAGACGCTGAACTAATGTCAAACAATTCAGATAAAAGACAGAAAATAGATGAGATGAGACTGCTGTCTGAACCATTCGGCTAAGGCATCTTCTCTGAGAAATAAGAATATGCTCTAAGGTCCAGTCTAGAAGGTTCCTGAATAACACAAAGGGGACGTTTTTAATTCATGTTGTTCTACGAGGATTTATGACGTGCTAAAACAAACACTAGCCCCTAGAAGATGTCTTGATCGTCTTAGTGTTTGCTAATAATAAACGCTTCTGCACCCTCCCATACATTTGGCATTTATTGTGGTATCAGCTACATATTCTCAGTGGTCACAGGCTCTGATAATGCCTGTCTTAACGCATGCGTGTTATTGCATCAGCTCTCGTTACACATTTCCAAAACGAGAATAAGAACGTTGAAAATCGAAGTCGTGAAGAAAATAAAAAACTATATCATTGTTTATCTAATTCGTTAATTCATTACATAATACGTGTCAACATGTATGTTAACATTCGCTAGCTAACTGGGCTGAATGAAGGAGGCCGGACCAATTAGAGCGCAGGACTTTTCCTGTAAGCTAACTCTATGGCGGAATAAAAAAAATTGGCTTTTGGGAAGAATAGTCTCTTTCTCCCTGAAACCTGAATTTAGCGACTATTGTTTTCTAAATATAAGCACCTTCCATTTTTTCGGAAAGCCAAGTTATTGAACATACTCTATATTGAAATAAGAACTGATTAATAATCATATTAGACAGTACTGAGTCAGATGCTAGCAGCATGTATTCCAAGACCGAGAGCTAAACTGCGAGTATGAAAATCTTCTACATGTATTATATAGTTAATCTAGCTAGCAAACAACCAATCAGTTAAAATCCCGAAGCATGGCGCTGCATGCTGTAACTCACTTGTCTTAACATCATAATTAATATTAAGAGTAAATCTTAGTACGGACCTGCTCTTTGCTCGCCTTCTCTGATTTTAACTTCCGAACGACTTCCCCTTGAATTTTAATCGCTTCTTGTATCTGTGCCTTGTCTTCCATTGCTTTTTCTAAATGTTTTTATAGCGCTACTCACTTCACCGGCTACCTACAGCACACACGGACTTGTAACTGTCAACGGAGCATAAAACGGAAACGGAAATAAACGCAATTTCCGATTCATCATTCATTAACTGATGTTTCCGTCTGTTTTTTTTTTTTATGTGTAATGTCTTTACTTATATTGGTAAATAGACTTCAGTAAACAGGATTTCAAGTATCTTCTTTACTTTGTGTTAGGGACATACATTATAACCGATCCGGTCCTTTTTGGCCACTTAAAATATGTTTACAGTAACTGTTGTTATATTTGTTGCCTTTTCTTCTTTCCTTTTGGTCAGATTACTCTTAAAAAAGACATTTTTAATGTCAAAGAGATTTTTAACAGGATAAAGGATATATAAAAGTCACTGCCAAAAACTAATTGCAGCTTCTACCTTGTGACAGGAATCTTGTTCGTGGCTCAAGATGACTTGATATCATTCATGAGGGATATTTTTTGACATCTTTTTCACTTATTATCGACCAACGAGTTATTTATAGCTTAGTTACAATCACTTTTTGGCAAATACCGGTAATCGGTTTTTGGCAGACAGGAATTCATTAGTTGGGGACACCAAGTTTATGACCTTGAAATTTATTTCATTACTTTAGGAGGAAGGGGGAGTGAAATACATTTTCTTTGTATAACCTTAATTGTCCCAATTTCAAATGATTTTAGAATAAAGTTTCTTTTAGCTGGATTAGAATAGATTTCGTTTAGTAGTTCTGATCCCTTTGTTTGTGCACCTGCAGTCAGAAAAGTCCTGCTATGCACAGCTGTCTCTCTCTAAGAGAAATTTAAGAATGCGCTCTCTCTTCTTCGGGTTATGACTGGTAATCTGTCATACTGAGCATTTGCCTGGTGGACCCCGATGGGTCAATTGAGCTGCGGACCCGTTGTACAAGTACTAACAGCAGCCTATTAATCCATTTTCATTTCCAGCCCAATCAAATCTCTGAACGCAACCGGGCCCTCCCCTGCCTTTGCCTTGTGCTCACACAGCTTGTAGATGTTTCATGTGGAAGAAGTGACGAAAGCTGAAAAGCTAAGACAGACAAAATAAATAAATAAATAAAATAAATGCAACAAAATGTGGCAACTGATCAACATGTTAGAGTTGGGGCTGCTTCTGCACCGTGAGCAGTACCACTAGCTACAACTAAACAAGCCTTCAAAGTCGCAACTAGCACCAGCCTTGTCCCATTAATGTTCAATTCAATTTCAATTCAATTCAATTTTATTTATACAGTGCCAGAAGAATATATAGGGCACCTCTGTGTGTGGGGGGGTATGCCCCCCACACCCCCATTGCCGAGCTTAAAAACTGGCACCTTTCGCACGTACGAGGACACGCACATGCACACTCATGTACGCGCGTTCACTCATCTAAAAAAGGGGCACTTCCGGGCCATGTGGTTCCACTGTGCACACTCTGTCTTCTCCTAGTGGGGGTTTAATTAGGTTCATCATCCGCTGTGTGCATTTTGGCTTTTCATGGTAAATTTATACCAACAGGAATTACTTTGTCTTTTTATCCTGACACTATAGAAAGACTTTTGTTGTTAGACAGTCGAGCTGAAACGGCAAATTGTGCGTGTGTGTGTGTTGCATTGTCACATTGTTTTTAACAACTGTGCTTTGTTGACTGTTTCAGACTTTAAGACGCCGTGTATCTCAAGAAATGGGGAGATGAACAGCTTTTTTGTCTGTTGTTGATGGTGGGGGAAGAGGCATAAAGGTTGATATAAGCCAGCGAACTCTTTCCTTGAGCCTGACACCCGCACGTTAGTTTGTGTATTTGACCGTCTGAATTTCACATTTTTAGAGAAAATACGCACTGACTTTTGATGCCATCTTTAAAACATAGATGTGCAATACATTATTTTAATGTTGTTTATCAAACGCTGTGTGCGGTTTTCAGTGTGAATTTGTACAAACAGGATTTACTTTTGTAAATGCAGGAACACATTTTTTAATGGTGCTTTTTAGACACTGATCTGAAAGATAAATGTTTGTGGTAGAAGCAGCTTTGCTGGATTTGTTTTTAATTTGGTGAAACATAGTGTGAAACTTTTTTCTTAATTCAGTATTTTTACAGGTTTTAACTGTGTGGTCTTTCTGGAAAATGTAGGCCAACTTGTGAAATGAGAGCGTGCACCGTGCTCTTCAGAACTGTCAGCTTTGCTCGTTTCATGGGTCCTCTGTTGATAAAACTGATTTTTTTTTTATGGATCTTAATGTTTAGAGACAATAGCGAAGGTACTGACCTGTGTGTCTCTTTAAATTGTAAATGTTAAATTTTAAGGCTACATATTATTTATCTCCCACTGAGTCTGCTTGGCATATGTGTGTATAAAGGCTCTGGACCTTTCCGAAATGACGTAGAGGTGGCTTTAGCATGATTAATTTATTACAATTTCAGTTTCTGGGAAGTTTTCAGTTTTCCCTCCTGTGTCTATGGACAGTATGACTGGTGCAAGCTTTTTGTTTAGTTGTGAAACTGAGCGTGGTTGTGGACAATTCCGACTGCACTGTTTGATTTGAGTTTCGTGTTGGATCCCTTTCTTTAATTGTTAATTCTCTGCGAATGTAACCAATACATCTACTCACCAAAGAATGAGTGAAGCAATATGGAGAACAGCAGAGGACAATTTATTTAGGGTCTGATGGCAGTTTACCATCGGTGTCCAGCACTTTAAAGGATTGATGGACTGGAGCACATACGTCCTTAACATACCCTCTTAAACCTCAGCTTGACACTGATACATCAAAGGAAACCTAACTGACTCTAAGTGCAAATGTTTCAACCTGAACAACTTAAAACTTCCCTGGAATGCAATGCAAACAAAGACAAGAAGAAGAAGGAAAAGTTATTTTCATCAATGGCCACTTCTCCTAACCAGGAGACAAGTGAACATATTATGTAAAGAGTCTTTTTTTCTCAGTCCTGGGGTTGTAACACTACAACCTCCTCAGTCCATAATCAGAGAGTGTCCATCTGACGATGATCAAAATGTCCTTGTATAGTCTTTGTGAATGCAAAAAAAAAAACAATCGTGTTAGCTGGCCAGCAAAATAAAGAGAGTGTATGGCACTGAGTGTGGACATGTGTGTGAGTACTTCAGTCCAAATACTCGAAGTCCGGATGAATGAATGGCAGCCGCCGATCCTTTGGCACCAGCGAGACAGCACGACAAGGAGACAGCACAGCAGTAAGGCAGTACAGCAGCGAGGCGTCTGGCAGGAGAACGAACAATAGTCTTTTTAGGCTACTGCAGATGAAGGTATTCCCCACTAGCTCACCCAAGCTTGCTCTCTGGCACAGCTACAAGCCATGTGAGCTCATAGCCCCTCCTGCTAGGATGTACTACCCCAGTCGGCTGTCGTAAAGCAGCCGCAAACCAACAATAATAATAAAAAAAACCCTCAAAATCATTGAAGAACATTTTATAGCTGAACACCCAATATAGATATATACATATATACTGAATATCACACAATATCAGACAACCAAAGTAACACTGGGTTACACGAGCAGTGAAGAACCAAACTAGGACTTGCAAGTTTTGCCGTGCCCCAGTGGCCAGTGCGAGGGTTCTGCTGCAGATCCCAGCATGAAAGCTGAGGGTCCAGCCAGCTGGTGGAAAGACCGGTTGATGCCAGGACGTGTGTTGGAACCGACTTTGCTATCCGCACAGAGCGCTTCTGACAGGCGGGCGTTACTTATGCATAAGAGAAAGCAACAACACAGCGTGCTTCTCTGCTCCAAGACATCAGCGGTCCTTTCACACGGTAAGCATGTCTGTTATAGCCTGCGCTTTTATAAATGTCTGTCTGTCAGCGCCGATTATTCAACTGTGTTTAAAACGTGACTCATTGTTGTCCAAAAACATTTCCTCTAAATTTGCAAAGTTACTGATTTAAAAATATATATTTTTGATTTTTAGCTGGATGTCACACATATGATAGACGCTTGAGCATATTTATATAGCAAAATTCACAGTGGTATAACCATGTTAAATAAAAGATGCCCAAGTGTGCACCAATGCACTCTAATGCAAGCCTCTGAACTGTATGTTGATAAGTACATGAAGCGTACCTCTATAGCTGAAAAGAGTCTGTATCCATAATTTGTGGATCTGCTGATTTGTTTTTTAATGTGGCACTTTTTTAGCTACTTCTTTACTATGTCAGTAAACTTTTTGAACAAGAAAGGTATGGTAGATTTAAAGACACATCTTAATTGAAGCAACAGGCAAAAATTGGAATAAAATTTATGTAGCTCTTCATATTTAATCCAACAAAGAGTGAAAATCCAAAAGCTGCTGCAATATTTTGTATTAATGATCTCTCTCTCTCTCCCTCTGCATGTGTGTGTGTGTGTGTGTGTGTGCAATGCTGCGTGTGCTACTATGTGAGTGAGTGTGTGTGTGCTCACAGAAGGAAGGGCAGGGCAGGAGCTTTTTTAATGCATTTCCAATCAGCTTTTTACAAGTGTAGCTCATACATTGGAACAAATGTATTCTTTTCGATACTTTATAAGTATGAAACTAAAGATTTGAGCTCATGCGCATTGAAATCTAAATCTTTGTGTCACAGTGATTTCTATAAAAGCATGTTGTTTATGGGGATAATGTGACCAATCTTTTGTGGCCCTAATAATGATCAATGGTGATTGAAGAGGAAGCTGAACCCTAACTCTGGACATTTTCATGACAAGTGACAGCGCAGACATCTGCTAATGAGAGAAGAACATGTTTTATTATCATAAACACTGTGATATGAAGCATTGTTAAAGTGTCACTCCAGTAATGCTGCTGGGAGAAAGAAGTGTTGACTCATGTTTTTAATAGATGACTTTAAAACACTAAACTCTAATTTCTGTGGTTTATTTTAAGCTTACAGAATATAACATCTGGTAAGACGACGAGTTTTTCTTCTCACTGTCCGTGTTATGTGTATCTATTTATCATGTATGCTACTTTGCTCTGTGGACTGTAAAATGTTTCATTGTATTCATAAAATAAACCAGACTTTCACCGTCTGCATCTTTTACTGTTTTTCTGCTTTTGTTCACTCCAAGTTTGACAAACCCACAGCTCACAAACATCGCAGAGCAATCTCAGTGTATTTAGCTGCTTTTTCCCTAAACACAGTCAGTTGACTGAGAGAAACGCTTGTAGTCCTCACTTTGGTCATTGTGAACGCTGAAGGAGATTTGTTCCATAGACACCTTATACTAGTGTTTCCTGCACTTAATCCATCACTACTATGTTCTATTTAAATCCAGATTCCTTTTATAGTTTGCAGTGAAATTTGTTAAACCGTTGCTTAATGGGACAGAAGTACACGCCACTCTTTACTAACACATCTGTAGATAAGTTTATTGCTGAATGACACAGCTAGCAGTCTCACACACTCTTTAGGTTTTTGAAGTTTTGTGTGTAATGGTTTAGTCTGTCACATCTTACCCTTTTCTCCCAGTATCACAACAGTATGACTCCCAAAGTACGGCTCAGTAAACAAACAAGGACTCTGAAGTCAGAACAGAAAGATACAGTTGGAAGATTAATGATTGTGTTTATGATGTGTAGTAAACTACCCCCCTCTTCTTCTTCTCTGTGTTGTTATTCTTGTGTGTGTGTGTGTGTGTGTGTGTGTGTGTGTGTGTGTGTGTGTGTGTGTGTGTGTGTGTGTGTGCCTTAGAAGTCAAATTATACATTAGCCACACTTACAAAAAACATTTTTGAATTTCATTTAGAACTAAGATTCTAAGTTGTAAGCAGAACTCTTATGCTCAGCCACAAACATGTTTCCCCACTTTCACAATGCTGAGGTGTCAAATCCACAACCCCCAACAGATGGTTTGTTACACTCGGGTGTGAAGGGCAAGCTTTACTCACACAGCCTCACACACAGTAGATTTTTAAAGTTCTTGTGTACAATGGTTTAGCCACAGATGTAACTTCCACTTTTGATAAAGATCACTCCACCTGCATATTTCTTAAGAAATGAAGCGTCTTTATTAAGCTCTTATTTATAAATGTTTACACAATAATAGACACTGTGTGCTCTGTGACATTACAGTCTTCTACTTCTGCTTCCAGTGGTTTGCATTTTAAACTCCCAACCTTTCAGGTTGTTATGAACGACTTATATTTCTAACATTTTGTGATATAAAAGTGAACCATGTGGGGTTTTTATTTTCTGTGTGATGGAAGGACTTAAGACACGAGTTATTAAAACAATTCTAAATGACAGTGTGATGGCCATAGTACTTTATGTGGGCCAAATATGTTAAGGATAATGTTTATCAATGTAAAATTGCAAAGAACCTTTGGATAGGATACAACATTTGTAAACAGTTACCTCAGAACCTGCTGAACCTGCCGATATTCAAGCTGAAGAGAATTAAAAGGTTTTTTTTTGTTGTTGCTCTACAGATTAAAGAAAAATATGTTTAACAATTCAACAAGACCCGCACCTTCAACACACGTACATTCAAATTTTGGAACAGGCTCAACATCGCTGTTGTTAAATAGTTTTTAGCCTCTCTCAAAAGTCATTTTATGGCTTTAATGTTTCCAGCTGATAAGGAGACGTACGGCATTTCAAATGTGCATCCAAATGCTTTAAACATCCACTTTGTCTGTAACAACAGTATCAAACGGAGGAGGGAGGAGGGAGTTTTGGAGTCTTCACACACCCCCGTTCTCTGCGGCCTGCTGGAGCGGGGGGGCTGGGAGGAGGAGTTGGCCGTCCGACTAGGGTCTGGAATGTGGGGCCTCCCTGCTGCTGCGGAGTCGGGGCGGTCTGCTTCTCCCCACCGCAGGGAAAAGGGTAACACCACCTGGGTCTGGGTGCAGTTTCCCCCTCCAGGGGCAAGGGTACCCAGACCCGGTTCTTAGAGTACGCTTGGGGAGAGTGATTGTGTGTACAGCGTCTCTTTATGTCTGTCTCCACGTTGGTTGAGTGTGGAATAATTGCTTATGAGAGCATGAGGGTGGGAATAGATGTTTGTATCTGTGTGTGCCTGTATGTCTGTGTCTATATGTCAGGTTGGGTATCAGACGCCACCTCTCTGGGGACATCTCAGGCCCTCCAAGGTTTGGAGGCCTATCTCCCCCCACCACTTCCCCTGCCGGTGGCGGACGCCCTCAGACATCGGTGTGTTGGTGGTTCTGTGTGTCCGGGGGTGGGCGCTCAGGTACACACCGGCTCACTCCTTGGCGGCTGCTTATCGGGGCCTGGAGCCTGGGGCTCGCTCGGGCCACTTCGGGGGTGGGGTGCCCTCGACCTCTCGGCCCGGAGCTCGGTCACTCAGGCACAGCTGGCTGCCGGCAGAGCTCACGGGCACGTCACTGCAACCCCCCCTGGCTTCTGCTCCGCGGCTGCTGAGTGACCCCTCATCTGGGACTCTCCTCAGCTCTTTCTGGGATAGTGGCGCGGCTGCCCCTCTGTTGGTCTTCCTTGGTCTCTTGTGTTCTGGGGGCCTCTGGATGTCTGGAGTTTTGATCTCCTCCATACCTGCTTCATGCCCTGGAGGTCGGGGCAGTGGCCCCCCACACCCTCTAGCCGATCATTACATGAAGGAACCTTTAAAAAAAAAAAAAACAAGTGCGCTCATGCTCACAGGTGTACACACGGGTGATCACACACAAACTACACCCTTTTTGGCTCCTACCTCAAAGCACACTGTGCGCTGTCGATCTTACGTGCTGCACAATAATGTTTAATATTTAGTATTTACTGTCATATTCCCATATATCATTGTGATGATGTTTATTACTCTCGTTTTCTTCTGCTTGCTTTCTTCTTTCTTTCTCAACAGGTGATCCAGGTGATCGATATATGTATTTTTTGTCTGCTTATTCTGTTGGATTTTGGTTTTTTGCCCTTTTTCCCCGTCCCTCTTCCCCGCTGTTTTTCTTTCCCTCTTTCTTTCTCCCCTTTCCTTCCCCCAGTCAAGTCTGTCCCGTATTCAGCAAGTGAAAATAAAATAAACAATAAAAGGTGAATCAAATGGACCATTACGGCAAGGCTGGGATGGTCAATTTGGTAAAGTAAATCCGTTGGGCATCTTTCTTCACCTTTAGACAATAATTCTGATGGCAAAAGAACCAAATGGGACAGGTTAAAAAAAAAATAAAAGGAAAAAAAGAAAGATAATAAAATAGTGTGAACGGCTAAAAAAAAAAAAACAAAAAAAACAGTATCAAACTACAGAGCACTGTTTTTACTAAAATTCAACATTTTCAGATGAAAATTTGGCTGCTTTTTCTTGGCGATTCATTTTTTTTTTTTTTAATATTTATGCTTTTTGAGTAAGTGTATCTAATACGCACGTTGTCACCGTGTTTTGTACTACCAGCTGTGAGGGCTCTGCTTTTACTTTGAGCAGTCTGTTTTTATTTTGTCTTGTGAGTGTGTGTTTTTCAAACGAGATCCTCGTCAGTTTGATTTTGTTACCACAAACTTTGTGTGAAGTTCACAACAGAGGTAAAGAGATTTAAACACACCAGTTTAAGGAGGCAGCAGTTGGACCAGCTGCACAGGACAGGTGAAGCAGAGAGTGTCAGGGGAGACGTGCAACAGAAGCAGAGGGAACTTTTCACAAAATGTAAATGGCAGATTTTGTTGACAAGATTAAAAGACACGTTCATCAGAGTTCAGCAACATTTGCATTGCAGACTTCTCCCACAACTCCACCCAGTGCTTCCTGCAGAAGTTCTCTGATGACTCTGCAATAGTCGGCCTCATCACTGATGGGGACGACAAGGAGTACAGAGGACTGACTCAAGACTTTGTGGACTGGTGCCAGCTGAACTACCTCCAGATCAATGCCAGTAAAACCAAGGAGCTGGTGGTAGACTTCCGCAGGCACAAACATCCTCCACTGCAACCACTGAACATCCAAGGTATGGACATCGAGGCTGTGGACAGCTACAGGTACCTTGGTGTTCATCTGAACAGCAAACTGGACTGGACTCATAATTCAGACGCCCTCTACAGGAAAGGGCAGAGCAGACTGTACCTGCTGCGGAGACTCAGGTCGTTTGGAGTGGAGGGCCCACTCCTGAAGACCTTCTATGACTCTGTGGTGGCCTCAGCCATCTTTTATGGTGTGGTCTGCTGGGGCGGCAACATCTCTGCTGGGGACAGGAAGAGACTGAACAGGCTGATCCGCAGGGCCAGCTCTGTTCTAGGATGCCCTCTGGACCCGGTGGAGGTGGTGAGTGACAGGAGAATGGTGGCTAAGCTGTCATCCCTGATGGACAACATCTCCCACCCCATGCATGAGACTCTGACAGCACTGAGCAGCTCCTTCAGTGGCAGGCTGCGGCACCCACGGTGTGGGACGGAGAGATTTCGCAGGTCTTTCCTCCCCACTGCTGTCAGACTCCACAACAAAGACTTTAACTGATCAAACACACACATCCACTAATGTGCAATAATCTTTTCTGGCATCGTTGTATTTTTACTCAGTTGTATATAGCATTTGTACTCTATTTTTATCTCATTGTATATTTTATTCTATTTTATTCTACTGTATATAGTATTTTATTTTATTCTATTCTGTACAGTTGTGTACTGTATTTATTCTTATTTTATTTTATTCTAATTTTTGCTTCATAACTTTTGCACTGTCCACTTCCTGCTGTGACAAAACAAATTTCCCACGTGTGGGACTAATAAAGGTTATCTTATCTTATCTTATCTTATCATTTCAGTTTGATCAAATTAAAGTTTATAAACTACACAGGGTTTATTTTCTCCTCTGATAGTAATCATATTGAGCATGCCAGTGATGGAAACAAGAATAAAAAGAAAAATACTAAACGTGTGTCTAATTAAACTGTTCCTGTGGACCTTAAATCATCCTTTAATATGTTTGGTGTTACAAACTTGAAGAAGCAGAGAAAAGATCATCAGACATTAATCTAATCAGTTTTCAGACTTCATTCATATTTAAATCTTTCCTGCTAAGTGCAGTATTTGATATCGTTGGCCATAACATTTTGTTACAGCTATTATTAAATGGAGAGTCCTCTTCACTCACACTGAGGTTAATTATGAAGCTCCACAGGTTTCTGTGCTAAGACCAGTTCTGTTTACATTACACATGCTTTAGAAGGCATAGCATACATTTTCACTGCTATGCATATGATACCCACTTTTATTGGTTAAACTGCCGGGATGTCTTAGATATATGGGCTTTAATTTTCTGCTTCTAAGTTCAGATAAAACTGAGGTTATTGTAACGGGGCGTAAAAATCTTAGAAACACTGTCTAACAAAATCCTTACTCTGGACAGCATTGAGTCCAGAGTCCACTACTGTTGTAGTGATTTGGCACATTATAAGTAAAATTGAAGCACACAATCCCGTCGCACAACATCAACATTTATTTATATACAAAAATAAAAATGTTTTTTTACAGAAAAGAATTGTAACTTCACAATTCATCACCAATTAGGTGGGTACATAGGGTAAGTCCTCATCATTATCCCATAGTGATTTGGGTAATTCCTCAATGCCTTTGAAGGGTGGCCATATCAGGATACATGTTTGAAAAAGGATACATGCTTTTAAAAGATGTGGTAAAATGCAGATTACACGTTTTAAGAAAGAAAAAACAGGATACAGTGTAACTGTTTAAAGATATGGTACAATATGTGTTTGTTTTTTAGAAAGAATCATATGGGCAGAAATCTGTGCCATCAGAAACTGAATTTGAATAAGTTAAATTTGAATCTGAATTGTAACTTGAATAAATGCTTTTGAAAACTGAATTTGAATTAGTCGTATTTGAAATTGAATTTATGGTTTGAAAATGATCATCACTAAATTGAAATTGAATTTTATATATTGAAAATGAATTCATTTGCTTTGAAACTGCATTTCATCCTTTAAAATTCAGCTCTCCAATAATTTCAGTTTCACTCCACCATTCAGTTTCAATTTCAGTTCCAAAATTCAGTTTTTGGGACTTACATCCGGTTCGGTTCAAGCGCAGATTAATAGAACTACATTTTACTAGCGCACCGAACACTGACGGGACTCTACAGCGTCTTGAGCTGAATTAAGACTTCAGAAGTCATTCGTCATGTTGAATGACCAGCGGATAAACTCTCAGGTTGGTAATAAATATATTACATGTATAAAAACAAGCTTCATGTTAACAAATGATAGCCTACAGTAACTTTTATGCTTATTGTAGCTGGTAGCTAAAAACGCTAATTTAGCCTAGTTTGCCCTGGATTTAGCTTTGACAAACAAATATGATCGACTGTTTCTAGTAGAATTCCAAAGTTGTCATCTTGTACCCTGTCAGAGCCCTGTATGCTTGCAGAGACCCCTACAGTAGGGAAACATGCAAAACAGTGTCCAAACTAGAGATGGACCGATCCGATATTACGTATCAGTATCGGTCCGATACTGACGTAAATTACTGGATCGGATATCGGAGAGAAATAAAAAATGTAATCCGATCCATTAAATATCAAAAAAGCACCTCACAAAACTTGCGACACGGCGTAACTCGGCTCATAACCGGAGCAGTATGCATCACCTGATACAGCGGCTGTGTGTATTTGTAGCCAATCCAGCATTTCATCTCCGAGGAAGTTATCCCAGAGAGAAGTAAAGCAAGTGTGTAAGTTCATCTCTGAATGTTTGTAAAGCGTTCCCATGTTAAGCTTAACAACCGATATATGGAGCGACTGCCTCTCTCTCTCTCTCTCTCTCCTGCCGCTACTTCAATCATGAAACTGATCAATGATCAGCTGATCGGCTTTTCTGTCGCGAGTCCATCTCTCTTCTTTGTTTTTGGCCCACTTTGCACCAGAAAGAGGAAACCAGCGGCTGAACAACAGCAGCACGTTTAAGCTTGATAAGCTGTTGTTAGAATGTATTTAATATTACTTTCTACACCAGGATCCTTTTCTAAGTAGCTGACGGCTGGTAACTGTGCAGGGGCGGATCTAGCAAAGTGTAGCCAGGGGGGCCGATAGGGCATGAACAGGGAAAAGGGGGCACAAAGACATACTTTTCTTTCTTATTCTCATTTAAAATGTCGAGCTTTTAATAAATAATTATCTGAATCTTACACCCAAAGTTTTAATCTGATGTAAAATGTATAGAAGTCCATTACTGTATATAGTAACTGTTAAGTCTAATATACCCTAGTAAGCTATAGTACTTTTTCCTTTGGGAAGGTACCATCTGTGCAGTCTGCAATTCTGTAGAAGAAAGATGTTGAATCTATTTAATTATTCTTGAAAAATAATTTATTTCTGTGCATTTTTTTTCCACACTGCATCAAATTAAAGTTGATTACGTCGATTAAGCATCATGACGTGGAGGGTGGGGGGGTGGTTCCCTATTTTATTTTGCTGGGAGTTTGCAACCCTATTAGTTAGGTTGCTTAATATTTCTGCTAAATACTCTTTAAAATACCAGAATAGGGAGGATGGAGCAGGTTTAAGTTTATTAGATTGATCAGTGTTGCTGAACTATGAAATATTTTGGGTGCAGTGTATTTTTTACATACAGGTATAACAGAATAGCTTTAGTGTTGTTGTTTATTTAAACTTGAGTATGAACTTATACAAAATGCAGCAAGATATTAAAAAAACAGTTTTATTGATTACAAAATACACTATATCGGATTCGTATCGGTATCTGCAGATATCCAAATTTATGATATCGATATCGGTATCGGACATAAAAAAGTGGTATCGTGCCATCTCTAGTCCAAACCTTTGTATTTTAGCTTTATTTATGTCTTACACAGCATCCCAACTCTTTAGCTAACTTAATAACTTTAGCTAAAGTGAATAGTTAGTCTAATTTATTAGTGCAGCATTACTGGATCACCTCTGTTTGAAGTGATATGATATGATATGTGACTATCACTGTTTAACTATCATAATAATTATTAGGGTACTGAGTGCATGCTTAATTAATTGTTTTTTTTAAACATACTGCTCCATTGCTATGTTTGACAGGCTGAAGTTGTCGGGTCACCTCCTAAATCGACCATCTTTTACAGGTGTTTTGTGCCAGAAATGGAGTGTCCACTGAAGACTGAAGATACTGAATCTCTACGCCTTGCCATTGATCCCTCTTGTGCCTTCATCTAGACAAGAGACATAACCACTCTCACATGCTCTGTACCTACATCACCTTCCCTGACAGTCGTAGCTTGGCTCATCTGAGGGTGAAATTATAAGAATGTGTTATTTTGCAAAGTGCTCTCTAGGGTTCCTAAATAAAATATGGCATTGAGGTCATTTCTTTTGAATTAATCCCTTCTTCTGAAATATATATATATATATAAGAACCTCTCCTGGTTTTAATGGCACTTTGGATTTCCTTGCTTTCGGTTCCACTCCCAACCCCAGATAGATGCTGACACAGTAACATGGAAGAGGGAAAGAAGTTGGAAAGGACTACTATAAATAAACCTAATGCCTAACAATGAAAAATGTAAAATAAGAACAATAATAATAATAAAGATAAAAGATGAAGTAACAAGTTTTTAGTTTTTTGTTTATTCCAAATGATCATCCAGATGTCTGTGACATATGATGACAAACACCATAATGGAAGGCCTTTGTCATCACATGCTTAAACTCATCATATATTTTTGCATATGCTGAACAGGCAGTCAGACATGCTGTAACTGTGGGGTAGAAAACTGCATGAACACCATACGGCAGGGGTCTCAAACTCCAGTCCTCGAGGGCCGCTGTCCTGCAACTTTTGCAACACACCTAGTAGATCATTAGCAAGAGTATAGAACTTGAATGCATGCTGAGTTGGCAATTCAGCCATTTGATTCATGTTACAGCAGCTCATGAGTGAATGAACATGGTGCAATAAAAGTATTTTAGAAGTACATGTTTCCAAATACATTTACTTGAGTAGGTAGGGTTAGGGGTTGCCACCTCAGCATGCAGTCAAGTTCTATACTCTTGCTAATAACCTACTAATTGTATTCAGGTGTGTTGCACCAGGGACACATGGAAAAGTTGCATGACACCGACCCTCGAGGACTGGAGTTTGAGACCCCTGTCATACGGAATATGACAGGTGTGGTTGAACTGCATGAAGACTCTGAAGTTTCTCTTCTTCTGGCAGGACAGGAATGTGGCCTTGTCCTGTGAGCCACCGTAAGGATGTACTTGGAGTAGAACTGGACTGTCACCGGCCTCAGGCTCTTCACCTTTTCAAAGACAAAGCAGTCATTTAGATAAAATATTAGATATTGTTTACCTGTAAATGCACAAAGAGAATTTAGAAATGTAATTATTGTCAAGAGTGAACAAGCACTGATAGTGTAATCTACAGCTGTGGCCAAACGTTCAGAGAATGAGAAGTGTTGTTTGTTTACAAAGTTTGCTGTTTCAGTGATAGTTGTATATCATATTATATCACTTCAAACAGAGGTGATCCAGTAATGCTGTACTAATAAATTAGACTAACTATTCGCTTTAGCTAAAGTTATTAAGTTAGCTAAAGAGTTGGGATGCTGTGTAAGACATAAATAAAGCTCAAATACAAAGGTTTGGACAGCGTTTTGCATGTTTCCCTACTGTAGGGGTCTCTGCAAGCATACAGGGCTCTGACAGGGTACAAGATGACAACTTTGGAATTCTACTAGAAACAGTCGATCATATTTGTTTGTCAAAGCTGAATCCAGGGCAAACTAGGCTAAATTAGCGTTTTTAGCTACCAGCTACAATAAACATAAAAGTTACTGTACGGCTATCATTTGTAATTAACATGACGCTTGTTCTTATACATGTAATACATTTATTACCAACCTGAGAGTTTATCCGCTGGTCATTCGACATGACGAATGACTTCTGAAGTCTTAATTCAGCTCAAGACGCTGTAGATTCCCGTCAGTAACACGTTCGGTGCGCTAGTAAAATGTAGTTCAATTAATCTGCGCTTGAACCGAACCGGATGTAAGTCCCAAAAACTGAAATTGAATTGTAGAACTGAAACTGAATGGTGGGAGTGAAACTGAAATTATTGGAGAGCTGAATTTTAAAGGATGAAATGCAGTTTCAAAGCAAATGAATTCATTTTCAATATATAAAATTCAATTTCAATTTAGTGATGATCATTTTCAAACCATAAATTCAATTTCAAATACGACTAATTCAAATTCAGTTTTCAAAAGCATTTATTCAAGTTACAATTCAGATTCAAATTTAACTTATTCAAATTCAGTTTCTGATGGCACAGATTTCTGCCCATAGGAATCAGCCTTTCACAGAAAACATTAGCCTCCTCCTTTGTAGCACTCTGTGACCATCCACAGCTGTCCGATTTTCACCACATCCTCCCCCAGATTGTCGTATGCCTCGGTGATGGCGTCAAAGACTTTTGAGGAACAACAGCGATGTTGAGCCTGTTCCAAAATTTGAATGTACGTGTGTTGAAGGTGCGGGTCTTGTTGAATTGTTAAACATATTTTTCTTTAATCTGTAGAGCAACAACAAAAAAAAACCTTTTAATTCTCTTCAGCTTGAATATCGGCAGGTTCAGCAGGTTCTGAGGTAACTGTTTACAAATGTTGTATCCTATCCAAAGGTTCTTTGCAATTTTACATTGATAAACATTATCCTTAACATATTTGGCCCACATAAAGTACTATGGCCATCACACTGTCATTTAGAATTGTTTTAATAACTCGTGTCTTAAGTCCTTCCATCACACAGAAAATAAAAACCCCACATGGTTCACTTTTATATCACAAAATGTTAGAAATATAAGTCGTTCATAACAACCTGAAAGGTTGGGAGTTTAAAATGCAAACCACTGGAAGCAGAAGTAGAAGACTGTAATGTCACAGAGCACACAGTGTCTATTATTGTGTAAACATTTATAAATAAGAGCTTAATAAAGACGCTTCATTTCTTAAGAAATATGCAGGTGGAGTGATCTTTATCAAAAGTGGAAGTTACATCTGTGGCTAAACCATTGTACACAAGAACTTTAAAAATCTACTGTGTGTGAGGCTGTGTGAGTAAAGCTTGCCCTTCACACCCGAGTGTAACAAACCATCTGTTGGGGGTTGTGGATTTGACACCTCAGCATTGTGAAAGTGGGGAAACATGTTTGTGGCTGAGCATAAGAGTTCTGCTTACAACTTAGAATCTTAGTTCTAAATGAAATTCAAAAAATGTTTTTTGTAAGTGTGGCTAATGTATAATTTGACTTCTAAGGCATACACACACACACACACACACACACACACACACACACACACACACACACACAACAACACAGAGAAGAAGAAGAGGGGGGTAGTTTACTACACATCATAAACACAATCATTAATCTTCCAACTGTATCTTTCTGTTCTGACTTCAGAGTCCTTGTTTGTTTACTGAGCCGTACTTTGGGAGTCATACTGTTGTGATACTGGGGAGAAAAGGGTAAGATGTGACAGACTAAACCATTACACACAAAACTTCAAAAACCTAAAGAGTGTGTGAGACTGCTAGCTGTGTCATTCAGCAATAAACTTATCTACAGATGTGTTAGTAAAGAGTGGCGTGTACTTCTGTCCCATTAAGCAACGGTTTAACAAATTTCACTGCAAACTATAAAAGGAATCTGGATTTAAATAGAACATAGTAGTGATGGATTAAGTGCAGGAAACACTAGTATAAGGTGTCTATGGAACAAATCTCCTTCAGCGTTCACAATGACCAAAGTGAGGACTACAAGCGTTTCTCTCAGTCAACTGACTGTGTTTAGGAAAAAGCAGCTAAATACACTGAGATTGCTCTGCGATGTTTGTGAGCTGTGGGTTTGTCAAACTTGGAGTGAACAAAAGCAGAAAAACAGTAAAAGATGCAGACGGTGAAAGTCTGGTTTATTTTATGAATACAATGAAACATTTTACAGTCCACAGAGCAAAGTAGCATACATGATAAATAGATACACATAACACGGACAGTGAGAAGAAAAACTCGTCGTCTTACCAGATGTTATATTCTGTAAGCTTAAAATAAACCACAGAAATTAGAGTTTAGTGTTTTAAAGTCATCTATTAAAAACATGAGTCAACACTTCTTTCTCCCAGCAGCATTACTGGAGTGACACTTTAACAATGCTTCATATCACAGTGTTTATGATAATAAAACATGTTCTCTCATTAGCAGATGTCTGCGCTGTCACTTGTCATGAAAATGTCCAGAGTTAGGGTTCAGCTTCCTCTTCAATCACCATTGATCATTATTAGGGCCACAAAAGATTGGTCACATTATCCCCATAAACAACATGCTTTTATAGAAATCACTGTGACACAAAGATTTAGATTTCAATGCGCATGAGCTCAAATCTTTAGTTTCATACTTATAAAGTATCGAAAAGAATACATTTGTTCCAATGTATGAGCTACACTTGTAAAAAAGCTGATTGGAAATGCATTAAAAAAAGCTCCTGCCCTGCCCTTCCTTCTGTGAGCACACACACACACTCACTCACATAGTAGCACACGCAGCATTGCACACACACACACGCACACACACACACATGCACAGAGGGGGAGAGAGAGAGAGAGATCATTAATACAAAATATTGCAGCAGCTTTTGGATTTTCACTCTTTGTTGGATTAAATATGAAGAGCTACATAAATTTTATTCCAATTTTTTGCCTGTTGCTTCAATTAAGATGTGTCTTTAAATCTACCATACCTTTCTTGTTCAAAAAGTTTACTGACATAGTAAAGAAGTAGCTAAAAAAGTGCCACATTAAAAAACAAATCAGCAGATCCACAAATTATGGATACAGACTCTTTTCAGCTATAGAGGTACGCTTCATGTACTTATCAACATACAGTTCAGAGGCTTGCATTAGAGTGCATTGGTGCACACTTGGGCATCTTTTATTTAACATGGTTATACCACTGTGAATTTTGCTATATAAATATGCTCAAGCGTCTATCATATGTGTGACATCCAGCTAAAAATCAAAAATATATATTTTAAATCAGTAACTTTGCAAATTTAGAGGAAATGTTTTTGGACAACAATGAGTCACGTTTTAAACACAGTTGAATAATCGGCGCTGACAGACAGACATTTATAAAAGCGCAGGCTATAACAGACATGCTTACCGTGTGAAAGGACCGCTGATGTCTTGGAGCAGAGAAGCACGCTGTGTTGTTGCTTTTCTCTTATGCATAAGTAACGCCCGCCTGTCAGAAGCGCTCTGTGCGGATAGCAAAGTCGGTTCCAACACACGTCCTGGCATCAACCGGTCTTTCCACCAGCTGGCTGGACCCTCAGCTTTCATGCTGGGATCTGCAGCAGAACCTCGCACTGGCCACTGGGGCACGGCAAAACTTGCAAGTCCTAGTTTGGTTCTTCACTGCTCGTGTAACCCAGTGTTACTTTGGTTGTCTGATATTGTGTGATATTCAGTATATATGTATATATCTATATTGGGTGTTCAGCTATAAAATGTTCTTCAATGATTTTGAGGGTTTTTTTTATTATTGCTGTTGGTTTGCGGCTGCTTTACGACAGCCGACTGGGGTAGTACATCCTAGCAGGAGGGGCTATGAGCTCACATGGCTTGTAGCTGTGCCAGAGAGCAAGCTTGGGTGAGCTAGTGGGGAATACCTTCATCTGCAGTAGCCTTAAAAAGACTATTGTTCGTTCTCCTGCCAGACGCCTCGCTGCTGTACTGCCTTACTGCTGTGCTGTCTCCTTGTCGTGCTGTCTCGCTGGTGCCAAAGGATCGGCGGCTGCCATTCATTCATCCGGACTTCGAGTATTTGGACTGAAGTACTCACACACATGTCCACACTCAGTGCCATACACTCTCTTTATTTTGCTGGCCAGCTAACACGATTGTTTTTTTTTGCATTCACAAAGACTATACAAGGACATTTTGATCATCGTCAGATGGACACTCTCTGATTATGGACTGAGGAGGTTGTAGTGTTACAACCCCAGGACTGAGAAAAAAAAGACTCTTTACATAATATGTTCACTTGTCTCCTGGTTAGGAGAAGTGGCCATTGATGAAAATGACTTTTTCCTTCTTCTTCTTGTCTTTGTTTACATTGCATTCCAGGGAAGTTTTAAGTTGTTCAGGTTGAAACATTTGCACTTAGAGTCAGTTAGGTTTCCTTTGATGTATCAGTGTCAAGCTGAGGTTTAAGAGGGTATGTTAAGGACGTATGTGCTCCAGTCCATCAATCCTTTAAAGTGCTGGACACCGATGGTAAACTGCCATCAGACCCTAAATAAATTGTCCTCTGCTGTTCTCCATATTGCTTCACTCATTCTTTGGTGAGTAGATGTATTGGTTACATTCGCAGAGAATTAACAATTAAAGAAAGGGATCCAACACGAAACTCAAATCAAACAGTGCAGTCGGAATTGTCCACAACCACGCTCAGTTTCACAACTAAACAAAAAGCTTGCACCAGTCATACTGTCCATAGACACAGGAGGAAAACTGAAAACTTCCCAGAAACTGAAATTGTAATAAATTAATCATGCTAAAGCCACCTCTACGTCATTTCGGAAAGGTCCAGAGCCTTTATACACACATATGCCAAGCAGACTCAGTGGGAGATAAATAATATGTAGCCTTAAAATTTAACATTTACAATTTAAAGAGACACACAGGTCAGTACCTTCGCTATTGTCTCTAAACATTAAGATCCATAAAAAAAATCAGTTTTATCAACAGAGGACCCATGAAACGAGCAAAGCTGACAGTTCTGAAGAGCACGGTGCACGCTCTCATTTCACAAGTTGGCCTACATTTTCCAGAAAGACCACACAGTTAAAACCTGTAAAAATACTGAATTAAGAAAAAAGTTTCACACTATGTTTCACCAAATTAAAAACAAATCCAGCAAAGCTGCTTCTACCACAAACATTTATCTTTCAGATCAGTGTCTAAAAGCACCATTAAAAATGTGTTCCTGCATTTACAAAAGTAAATCCTGTTTGTACAAATTCACACTGAAAACCGCACACAGCGTTTGATAAACAACATTAAAATAATGTATTGCACATCTATGTTTTAAAGATGGCATCAAAAGTCAGTGCGTATTTTCTCTAAAAATGTGAAATTCAGACGGTCAAATACACAAACTAACGTGCGGGTGTCAGGCTCAAGGAAAGAGTTCGCTGGCTTATATCAACCTTTATGCCTCTTCCCCACCATCAACAACAGACAAAAAAAGCTGTTCATCTCCCCATTTCTTGAGATACACGGCGTCTTAAAGTCTGAAACAGTCAACAAAGCACAGTTGTTAAAAACAATGTGACAATGCAACACACACACACGCACAATTTGCCGTTTCAGCTCGACTGTCTAACAACAAAAGTCTTTCTATAGTGTCAGGATAAAAAGACAAAGTAATTCCTGTTGGTATAAATTTACCATGAAAAGCCAAAATGCACACAGCGGATGATGAACCTAATTAACCCCCCACTAGGAGAAGACAGAGTGTGCACAGTGGAACCACATGGCCCGGAAGTGCCCCTTTTTAGATGAGTGAACGCACGTACATGAGTGTGCATGTGCGTGTCCTCGTGCGTCGCGAAAGGTGCCAGTTTTAAGCTCGGCAATGGGGTGTGGGGGCATACCCCCACGCCCACCCCTCCCCTCCCCTCCCATCACCCCCAACACCCCTCACCCCCACAGAGGTGCCCTATATATTCTTCTAGTGCCAAATCACAACAACAGTCGCCTCGAGGCACTTTATACTGTAATGTAGACCCTACAATAATACATACAGAGGAAAACCCAACAATCATATGACCCCCTATGAGCAAGCACTTTGGCGACAGTGAGAAGGAAAAACTCCCATTTTAACAGGAAGAAACCTCCGGCAGAACCAGGCTCAGGGAGGGGCGGGGCCATCTGTCGCGACCATAAATGTTATTCTCCTATTGTCAGGGCACAGGGTCTGTGACCCACTGTTTTCTAGTTCAGGATATTATGCAGTTTGTTTTTGAATAATTATTTTGATTCTTAGATTCGTAGTGATGTCAGTTCTCCTTCTCTCAGTGTTTATTCTTCTAGTCACGTCTGACTGGGCAGATGGCATGGAAGGAATGAGAGAAAGGACCCAACTCCTGGCAGTGACGAAGGACTTATTGTGAGTTAATTTTATTTACAGTGGGACAAAAACGAAATACAAACAAAAGCTGAACATGGCAGCGTCTGTACTGAACAAACCTAAACTGGGTGAAACTAAAAACTGAAACAGGAACAAAAGCCGGGGACTAGAAACTGGGACATAAAACATAAAAACCTGAGACAGGGTACATGTGCTCGATGGAGCATTGGAGCATGGAGAAATACTGCAGGAGATAACAGGCAGACAGACCGACAAGGGACAGAGGACAGCACACACTATATATACACACAGGTAACGAGGGGGGAATGCACAACAGGAGGGAGACACGGCTGGGATTAATCTGACGTAATAGGACAGAGTCTGGAACAGAGGGAACATGAGGCACAGAGACAAAAGTAACTAGATGTGGAACACAGATTTGTCTTCATGTCTTCCCTAAGACTAAGCATACAACACACGGAGAACAAAAATAGAACAGAAACCCAGAAACCAGGAACATACAAATACAATACAAAACATAAATCCATAAATCAAAGAGTATAACTTAACCCAAAAACACAAAATGCCGGGTCACCAACCCAGGACCGTGTATAGTCAGTCTTTGTCCCAGTGATTCTGCCATGTTTTCCCTGTATTCCACGTTTCGTGCCTTGTCTCCCTTGTTTTCATGTTCATTTGTCTCCTGTGTCTGTTTTCTGTTTCCTTTCTGTTCTCATGTCTGCTCCTTTCCCCCGTCATCATGTCAAGTCCTCATCTTGTGTGTGTTTCATGTTTCCTGTTTTATTTTGACAGTTCCAAGTCCCGTGTTTAGTGTTTTCTGTTTTACTTTCTCCCAGTCTCAGTATGTTAGATCTCTCCCAGCTGTGTTTCCCATGTGTTTCCACTTCCCTCGCTACACCTCTGTGTATTTAAGCCCTCTTCCTCTGCCCGTTGTTGTATTGGCTCATGTTGTTGTATGAGTCTCTCTGTGTTTCTGGTTTTCCTCGCGCTTTGTTCCTAGTTTTTCAGTATTTTTGTTACAGTAAACTAAAGCTGCCTTCCTCAGTTAATTCTTTTTAGTTTGAGTTGGGTTAGCTCCCTTATCCTGCCTGCCACAGCATGTATCATGACACCTATATCGTAGTCTTACTACATGGGCAGGTTCATCCATCCTTTCTTTAATGCCTAATCTGTCTGTGAAGGTTCTCAGTCATCCAGGTCATCGTAGTCAAAGGAGTTTGCAAAGAAAAGCGTCTGGACTTCTTTAAGTTGCTTGAAGACGTTTCACCTCTCATCCGAGAAGCTTCTTCAGTTCTAAGGTCAAATGGCCGAGAGTCCCAGTCCCAGTCCCACTCTCGGCCATTTGACCTTAGAACTGAAGAAGCTTCTCGGATGAGAGGTGAAACGTCTTCAAGCAACTTAAAGAAGTCCAGACGCTTTTTCTTTGCAAACTCCAATGCCTAATCTCTTTTTCACAAACAGAAGGATGTCTTTTCTTGCTGACCATATTTTTCTCAACTCCAACAGACTCACAGCTTCCTCCATCTTTGACTCAATATCAGGTGCAATTTTCCCAAGGATCTGAATGATCTGCATTCTGACATTTTCATCAGAGACCAGAGACACCAACTCATATCTCATCATATGATGAGCAGATCATATAAATCTAATCACATAAAACTGTAACACTTATGAAGACTAAAGGTGTTCTTTAGCTTTAAACACAAGATCATTATAATAGTAGTCAGCACTTATATATTTATATTACAGCACATGTATGCACACATTACTAAAATGTCACAACTCTGTTGGTTATTCAGTATTTATTTCAGTACAGTGGTGCACAGTTCCTTACCACCTTCTACGATCGTTCCAGTTCAGATTAATGAACAAATGACTCCAGTCTATACTGCAGTCATTCTAAATGTTTCACACTGATGGTCCTTTGACATGGGGGCAGAACAGCCACACTTGATTGTGACATGGAAAAAAAGGAAAAAAAAACGCATTGAAAGACAATTGACGTTGAAAAAAAGTTGTCTTTTTGTTGTTGTTTTTTTTATCAAATTGTGTCAGTCTTTTGGTGTGTGGTAGAGGCTGAGAGGTGAGGATGGCTGGGAGGAAAGTCTTAATGTCCGAGTCTTTGATGCAATTTACATATAAGTTGTATCCTGCAGACGTTACTAGCTGCCCATCTTAATTGTAATGGATTTTTCAAATTCAGGTGGAACTCCTGAACAGCATGTGAGGGTTTTTATGTGCTCATTCCATTCAGTAAATCCAATTCATCCTCTTCCACTTATCTTTATCAGGGTCAGTGAGGGATTGTGATTTGCTGTTATATAAATATAGCAATATATAGGACAAAATCAACTCACAAGATAGAGGAAACAGAGCTGACCATGGAACACACAGGGCAAGACACTGTGAGACTAAAACAAGAAGCACATTAAACACACACTAAGACGGTGATTGACTAAAGACAGGGAACAGAGGGAGGGGAGAGAGGGCAACAGACTTCACAGGGGAACACTGGGGAAGGACACAGAGACGACCTCAAACAAGACAACCTCAACTAGAAATACAGATCAACTCAACTAGATAACATAACAATAACGATTAAACAAGACTCAAAAATCCATCAACACAAAACACTGGGTCAACGATCCAGGCACCCTAACAAAGGCTTTTAGGATGTGCTGATTATAACAAATTACAGTCAGTCCAAATGTGAACATTGACATCTGTTATGGAATCAGTTTCACCCCAGTTCTTTTGATTCCTCGGGCATCCAGAGATGGCACCGGAACTCAGTAGTCATTTCACAAAACCTTTATTCATCTTCATTCATCTTCAGTTAAGCATGCATCTTTTAGAAGGGGAGATGTGCAAGGCCGTTTACCATTTCTTTTTGGAGCAACTGTAATCCACATTATTTCCTTAGGGATTAATAACGTATTCTGATTCTGATTGTTTCAGGATGACCTGCCATTATCCAATCACACATCTGCTTACCTGTATCTTTGGCTCGTTTCTCCTCTTCTTTTCTGTTTTTTCTAAACTGAGCACCTGATAGCTGTTGCGTCTTCGCTACTTATGAAGAAATCGCCTCGGAGTCGTCATACAGATTCCTTTATTCCGTATATATATATATAGCAACGTATCCACGTAACTGTCAGCCGCTGAGCTAGCACCTGAACACACACCCGGGCGTACCATGTACTTCCGGTGATTTCAAAATAAAAGTTCGAACATTACATCTCCCTTTAACAAACAAAACACTTCTCCGGTAATGAGACTATATTAACAAGGTGTAAACAGTACACTTCTAGGTTTCAATATGCTGTGCTATATATGTAATTTATACATTTTTTTTCTCGAACATTTCAACACTTCTAGTTTCCAAACATTACAAAACTTTTTTTTTTTTTTTTTTTTTTTTTTTTGCTTTTTTGCTGTATACATATCTCAACATATTTATTTATTTATTTATTTATTTTTGGGGGGGCGTTACAAATCAAGGACCTGTCTTGGCTATATGGCACGGCCGAATCTGGTGCGAGGGCACGGTTCAGTCATTGGGGTTGGAGATTGGTGGGGAGACCTGGTCTCTGGAACAATGTCTTGAGTGGTTTGGGTATCGTCATAAATGTCAGTTTGTGTGGGAGTGTGTGGCGAGGTGTCTTGGGCCCTGGTGAGGTGTCAGCGATTGCGTCTCAGGAGTTGACCATCACCCGTTTTGATGTGATAGCTACGTGGGGTCTCTGCCGGTTTGACAATAGTAGCTGGCTGCCATGTCCCATCATCTTGCTGATAGCGTATTAGTGCTCCAGTCTGCGGTGTCGGCAGGAGTCGGGCGGATGTGTCATAATGTCTTTTCTGACGGAGTTGACATTCCTGCCGTCTTTCTTGCACAAGGCTTCGTGGGGTGACCTGAGGGCGGAGCTGTGTAGTTGTTGAGGGCAGAATGGAGCGCAATCTATGGCTTAGTGATGTTTGGCAGGCGCTCGAGCTCAAAGTATCTGCTTAAGTAGTCACAAATGACAATGTAGTTTTCAGAGTTCCATGAGAACAAATCGGTCCCGACAGTTTGCCATGGGTTCTCTGGGATTTCTTGAGACAGCATGGGCTCCTTTTGGTTGGAGCTGCGATGTGTTTGGCAAATGTCACATTTCATGACTGTCTGTTCAATCTGTTTGTTCATGCCTGGCCAGAACATTATGTCTCGTGCCCTGTGTTTGCTCTTTTCGACTCCAAAATGTTCCATGTGTATTCGTTGCAGCATGTCTTTTCTCAGTGAGTGCGGAATTATTATTCTTTCACCTTTCAGGAGTAGTCCATCTGCCTCAGTGATTTCATCGCGATGGTTCCAGTACTCACTGAAAAGTTCTGGGCACTTTTTGCGTGTCTCTGGCCAGCCTGACCGGATGATGCATTTGAGGGTAGAGAGTTGCTCGTCTTGGGCTGTGGCAGTTTTGATACATTCCAGTTTCTCTGTGCTCACTGGTGCTGTCTGGATGATTGTGTGTACTTGTGTTTCCATTTCCTCACTTAGTGAGCTGTCACTGTCGTCTATTGACTTCCTTGATAGCATGTCTGCTACTGGGATCTCTTTTCCAGGCCTGTGGACAAGAGTTATGCTGTACTTCTGAAGAGCAAGCAGCATAGGTTGTAGCCGAGGCGGTGCTAAGGCTAGCGGTTTGCGTAGTATACTTTCCAGTGGCTTGTGATCTGACTCAACTGTAATATGACGTCCGTAAATGTAGTCGTTAAATCTTTTACAGCCATAGAGGACGGCATAGAGTTCTTTCTCTATCTGGGCGTAGTTTTGCTCTGTTTTGTTAAGCAGCTTTGAAGTGTATGTGACCGGTGTTAAGGGTTCAGAAATTGAGGAGGAAGACCAAAAATAATGACCACTGATCCTGCCGGGTGCAATTAGACGAAGAGTTTAATGAATACACATGTGGAGTCCAACACTGTGCAGATTCAGTGTTGAACTGTCTTACAATAGCCAGAACAAAGACTTTATAGGGTTGGGGTGATACTGCTCCCCCCCTTCTGTTGCCGGGCAGACTCAATACAGCATACATCAATGCAAAACCACAAACGTTCAGTTAACTTTGACATAGTTTAAAAGAACATCATCTTCGGCTCGAACCCAGGTGCTTCCCCCAGCTTCGGTGTCGCTTATCTCTGGGACATCTGGTGTACTTCCTGGAACAGACTAACACGTACGCACCCCAACTTTGCAGTTACAGCAAAACACATCTTAACTTCTTACCTACTAAATGAGTCTACTTATATGTATGTGTATGTGTGTCAGCTTCTGCTGCCCTTTATTTCACCCTTCACTTCATCAGCTAAACCTTGTAACCTTTCCACCAGACAGAAGGCCAGCACGTACACAACTGAAACTATGTGTGTGTATGTGTGTAATAATCTTGACTGATAAATAAAATGTATAAAACCACTGTTTCACTCTAATACAACTACTTAAAACTTAACCAAAGCTTAATCAGAGATATTAATGCATAATAAAACAGCCTGCTCAAAACACCTTACAATCTGACTCTGCTTTCAGTTTCACTTCTGCAAAAGCATGGCGTTTCCTGTCTCCTTTTACACAGAGTATATTTCCTGTCCCTGCAGTCTGCACAGAAACATTTGAATTTATAGGAGCTTTGAAAAGCATTTGGAATTATAGATTCAACTCAGCCGTTTAAAGTGGTTCTTACTGGACCTGTAATAAAAGCTTACTTGGGTGCCAATATGTTTAAACATCTAAATGCAATATCAATATTAATAATTAATGGAATAGTAATAATGATCATAAAAAATAGCAGCAAAATATCCTTTTAATCTCTACATTCCCCTCTCTCGACCTCTGGCACACCAGAGGTCGCCATACATTGTGTTGGGTCACTCCTCGGCCCATTCAGCTGCTTCCCTGTCCACCCATGATGTCATGGACATTAGGATCACTGTTCCCGCTCTGACCCTCTCTTGTGGAAATCTAATCCTGTAAAGGATAGAAAACACTTTCTCCCTACTACGGCTTCCCTACCTTATGTCCATCAGTTGTTCTCTTTATTCAAACCTGATTCAACCTAATATTACTTAAAACATGAACCTAATTACTTATCCGGTTTTTGACTTTTATTTCTATATATTATTCAACATTACTCATCATTTGTAAACTCTTAAAGCACTGCTTTCACATCTCTGCAGGCGCTTTCCGGTTGCTCCCTTATCTGATCATCAACATCCTGTGCACAAAACTGTCGCTGCTGCAAGTGCCTTAACTCTCATCTAAAGCCACCTATCACAAAAAATCACAAGAAAATCATTATAAGCGCCTATTCTACTAAAGGATCAAAGAAAAAACAACCACTTTAATCAACTAAGTGTAAGCACATAATTAATTACTCCTCAATAAATTTCATCATAGCTAAAAGCTCCCTAAAACAACTTCTATGTGTTAACCCTAACTTCATTTTTTTTTTTTTTTTTTTTTTTTTTTTTTTAAAAACCCACATTTCCTGTGTTATTTCGGTTCTTGGTATAACATTTTATTTCATCTTGCTGCTCTAAATGTTATGATACATTCTAATTTATACTTTATCAGACTTTACCAAAATATATACGCTTTCTCCCTTTGCTTCTGTTTTAAGCAAAAACTTGGTCACTTCAACAAGCATTTGTTATTCTGTAACTGCATTTTATATAATAAGGCTAATCTGAGGCTGCATGTGTTATCTCAATCTTTTACATGTCACACAGTTTAGTTACAAGCAAACTCCTATTCAGTTCCTCTTTTCTGTCACTTGTTACAGGGCCAGCTCAAATTCAGATAAAAGCTAACGGAATTTCAGGCCTTTGGCCTCAAATCAATACTGTCATGTGTGTTAAGAACTCCATATGTCTGTAAGCGTGTGCAATCCTTCAATAACTCAGGTCATTCTCACAGTAGATTGGCTAATCATTAATGCTAACCAAAAGTTTTTAACCCTCAAGAGACGACTTTCTGAGCCACAACTCCTTTAAAGGCACAAAATGCAATGTGTATAAAATCATTTCTATGTATGTAATCTTCAATGCTATTCATTTGGGTCAGTGACACTTTTAACATCCTCATAAAAAGCTCTCCTCTACCCTAGAAATAAATCTATTTAATATCTGTTTCTAAAGCCTACATTATAACAACTTATTCTAACAATCAAAAGAAATCAAACATTTTCTACTCGTAAAATCTTCACTCATCTTCCCCGTTATTATTATTATTCCCCCAGTTTCCCTTTAAGTTTGGTGTACAACTTCTTATCAACACCAGCAAATTATCTTCTAAACCGAATTCAGTTCCTTTTAATCCTTTCTTTAGGATTAACAATTTCTGCCTCAGTGCTACCATATCTAAATTATCAACAAACCCCAATAGTTATAAAATCATACTGAAACCCATTTCAATCCCCCTTTTTATTTGGACTTCACATGTGTGTCCAAATAAAACTCAAATAAAACTCAAATAAAACTCAAATAAAACTCAAAATGCGTCACCCGGGCTTAACAAATTAAAAGAAAAAAAAAGTTAGTCATATCATTTCTCCAAACACTTTAGCCATCCTCCTCTCTGGTATTTTGCTCCGGCCCTGAAAACCTGTGTTTAAGGAACAAAATCAATTTAATCATCATGACACATCTCCTCGAACTCCTTGCTCCATTCGAAATCTGGATCCTTGGAAATTCCTGGAAACAAAGCCTATACTTTACATTTCATAACCAACTCCCCCTTTATGATCCAATCTGTGTTATTACAAAGAAAACTTAAAACAGAACAGTCATCAGTCATGTGTTTCTTCAGTTAATGGTAACATGAGTTATATCAAACAATGTTTCCCTTTTAGCATTTAGCATTCTCCCAACAATATAATGTAATACCATAATCTAACCCCAGTCGATAGAACAGAAGTTTTACTCAAAGCAAACATCAGCAACCCAAAATCAGCATCCCCAGATTTAAGTCTCCCACTTGTCCTCCTTATGGCAAACGCAAAACAAAGCATCCCCTTTCTTTTCCTCACATGGTAAAATTTTTGTCCACACTTATTCATCCCCACCTTAATCCAGTCACACACATTCACTCTCCTACATTCACACAAGATTTTTACTATTACTGGAGCCTTCTGCACAAATAATCAGGTACTCCACAATAGCAAAATGAGCTCATTCGTTTGTTTTATTTTATTTTTTAGAAAAATAATTCTTTATGCTTTTGACTGGATTGAATCGCTACAATCCTTTTAGACAGAGACTCACAACCAATCAGGTCTCCACCGGTAGACTCCTCCTCCGCCAATTATGATCTGGAGAAGCCCACCTTATATTCGTACTCGGTAATTTTGTCAGCGCCGTTAGTTCACTCTCTTCCAGGCCTGCTTAGAACAAAAATGAGAAAAAGAGAGCTGATTATTAGCTCATCAAAGTACAAAACAAAATCACCTGACAGGTTTTTTCTGAGTGCACTACTACAAAAATTTTGGGCCCCTCTCAGACATATCCATGTTTAATCAAACTCCCTCTCTTGAAATGGAAACAGCCTCAAAAATCTGAAACAATCTCAAAGTTCACCCGTTCACTGCAACCTGGACCTCGTCAAAAGCTGCACCATTTCCCACACAACAATGGTCCCCCTTTACAACAATGTATCATCACTAAATTATAAATTTCCTGTCCAAATCTGCACCTCTGAACAGACCTGACCACCGTGATCAATAATCCTGTTGCTTTACCATTATGTTTCTATCCTAATCACTTGCTTTAACAAGAGCACTCCTAAGGCACTCTTATAAGAACTACTTTAATCACTTTCCTTTTGTTTTTTCCATAACTCACTCCCCTGTCATATAACTTCTTTGAGTTATTCCTCCACTTCAAGCTTTAAGTCTATTTTATTAAACATTCACACCATTCTATCACTCATACAATTAGCAAGCTGATCTTCATTGCGTATGCTTGTTTTCTTAGCCAGGTTTAATCAGTGTCTATGCATTAATCTTCATGAGCTTGTCTTGTCTCTGTAAGGTTAATGCATTCTCTGTTTGCGTGTGTTATTTTTGCATCTATGGCTTCCAGGATTTCCCGACTCATTCACAATTTTCCACTTTAAACAGTCAGCTTTCTCCTTCCCCGAATTACTAACCCAAAGTTTTTGATCTCCCACCTTAAATAACAGCCCTCCTGGTCTTCAGCCAGGAGTTAGGGCTTGCTTTCAGGTTCCTGGACACATCATGCTGTGAACAATTCAACCAGAAACTTGCCTTAACATATCCATTGATGTTAACCTATAATTTCTTCCCGACCGCTGGAGTGGAAAATTGATCCAGGTCTGCTTGCCCCTGAAAATAACAAAACTAAGACATATTCATTATTATCACGAGTGCTTAAACGACCCACTTCTCTCTCTCTCCTGTCACAAATACCAATGATGTCATGTGTATGTCATGAATATGAATATAAGCGTTTTCCTCGTTGCATTTCATGTTAATTGAGTGTAAGCTGCTTTCTTCGTTGCATGTCATGTGATCATCTTAATGAAGTGTAAGCTGCATCTTCATTGCATCCTATATTGTGCTCTTCATTGCATTTTTATGTATTCATATTTAATTTATGCATCTTTTCACTGAGCTTTAGATTCAAACTATCTCACTTCTGATTCGTTTCAAAAATAATTTCACATGTAACAATTTGTGTATGTGTGTTTTCATGTTCTGAAATAATGAAATAATGATCATAAAAAATAGCAGCAGAAATAGCAGCAAAATATCCTTTTAATCTATACACCGGCCTTCCTTCTTGCATGATTGTTGCGCCCAGTCCATTTTTTGATGCATCTACTTGTAGTGTTACTTCCTTTTGAGTGTTGAAATATGCGAGCACTGGACCTGGTTCAGCAGTGAGGGTGTCTTTGATTTGCTGGAAAGCACGTGCGTGTTCTTCCTCCCATTTGAACGGCGTGTCATGGCACAGCAGCAATCTGAGCGGTGCGCTTATTTCTGCCAGGTTTGGAGTGAATATGGCGAGGTAATTTACCATGCTGAGGATTGTTTCCAGCTCTGCAGCGTTTTAGGTTCCATCTTTTTGATAGCTTTTACCTTGAGTGGGTCTGGTTTCAGCCCGTTAGTTGTGAGCTTGTGTCCGAAAAAGCTCACCTCTGTAACACAGATGCGGCACTTTTCTGGATTGAGTTTTAAACCTCTCTCTCTGGTGCGGTTGAGCATGGCTTTGAGGTTTTTGTCGTGTTCCTCTTTTGTTTTTCCGAACACAATGATGTCATCTACGATGCCTGCCACTCCTTCCAGGCCTTCATACGTCTTGTCCAGGGGCGATTTTAGCCCATTTTTGGGGGTGCTTCAGCATGTTTGCTACTCTACAATCCGTCCTACTCTGTAGTAAATTCAGCGATATTTGACCGTCCTGTTGCTCCCATTGAAATTTATATAACCTATTTAAAATGTAAAACTTAACATTATCCGTAGCCTGCTGCTGTTACCACTGTCCTGTTTGAAATGTAATGAGAGAAACTGGCTATTTTATCATATGTGCATATTGAACCCAAGGTACTAACTAGCTAACTGACTGGATGCGCATTAACCTTATAACTCCTGTTGTGTGTGTGTGTGTGTGTGTGTGTGTGTGTGTACAGAGAGATAGCCAGATTCATATTGGATATGAGGAAGTTTTTTCAAAAACAGGAGCCACATTCAGGTAAAAGTGTAAGATCAAATGATCCATCAATAAAGGATAATGTTGGATCAGTGTTTCAATATTTATATCCTTTATTCGATGTACATGTGGTTTGGTTATTTGCCCTTTGAAAGTACACTGAGAGAGGACTTTTTTTTTATTAGTGATCTTAATAATATTTTTTTAAATCTAATTGAATACAATCTATTTGTGTATGATTGTCAGTCCAAAGAGGGAGAGAGGAAAGAGGAGAACATGAGGAGAAAGTACAAGGTCAGGAAGAACCAGGTAAGAAAACAGACAGGGAACAGTGACAGGCAAAACAGAAACTGTTAAACTGGCAAGAAACTGTGGGGTGAAGAAAAATGTTTTTGTTATCATATAATCAGTAGCATATATATTGTATTAATCAAGTACAGCTTCAGACTATATTAAGAAGAGGAAACATACTGGCAACTTGTAACTCTTGTTAAAGGAATGGCTATAATCATTTTATGTTTACTTTATAACACATTGCATCCTGTGCTTTTAAAGGAGTTGTGGCTCGGTCTGTTAATTGAGGGTCAAAAAATTTGGCTGGCGTTATGATCAGCCAATCCACTGTGAGGTTGACTAAGAGCTGTGGAAGGAATTGCATGCACGCTTACAACACATTTATACCAGGTTATTCGTTATTATCCTTATCTTTTATCACCAGTTATATTCTTATACTAGACAGAAGATTAAGTTTTGAGTAACGGCAGTTAGGACATTTCAGTGAAACATTTAGTCAATATGCTACATAGGCAGTTTTAGACTGATACACATATGAGAGCGGCCTCGGTATGACTGTGAGCCTTAGAGGTGAGAGGTGAAACTGAGGGCAGAGGCTGACACACACACCCAGATGCACACACACACACACACACAGTAGTTAGATTAATAGGTAGAGTAGGTAAGAGTTTAATCATATTTTGCTTGCAACTGCAAAATTGTGCCTGCATACGTGACAGTTTGTTGCAGAGCCGAGCTCGATGTTCCAGACAGATAAACGAGCGTCCGTTGGTGACAGGAAGACACCAGGATGGAGACGAGAGATGATGTTCTTTTAAACTGTGTCAAGAGTCGTTAGGAGATGTTTGTGGTTTTGGATTGACGCATGCATGTATGGTATCTGCTTAATGCAAAAGGGGCGTTGTATTACCCCCAAGGGAATAAAACCTTTGTTCCATGTATTGTTGAGTGAGATCAATGCTGATTCTGTTCAGTGGTTTGTCTCCCACACGTGTGTTCATTAAATCTTCGTTTGACCTTACCTCTTGGACCAGAGTTGTTATTTTAGACTTCCTCCAGTACTCCTCCTTTAATATTTTGAACCTTAACAACCCCCCCCCCCAAAGTAATTTTACTCATACAATCTGGAAGTTGTGTCCTCCCTATATTAAAGCTGCTGTACAGAATCTGCAAAACAAACTGGGTGGTCAGCCCTGGCACTGCATTACAATATTGAGCTTCAGTCAGAGGAAGTCACGGTTGTCAAAAACTTTTTGAAGCTCAAGAGTGAGGCTGGTGCCATTCCAGATATGTTAACATTGTACAATATTCTGGATAATCGGATCTTCCCCACACTGAAAACTTATTATTCAGGTTGCCCTAACAAACCCAGTTAGCAGCTGTAGCTGTGAAAGGTCTTTTAGTGTCTTGAGTCAGCTCCATACCTGGCTGAGAAGGACCATGGGTCAAAGCAGACTCCAGCACCTGGCTGTGATGTCAGTTGAGAAAGATGCTTGAGAGACTTGACCACCAAAATGTGATAGACAGATTTGCCAACCTCAAGGTGAGGCGACATAGGTTAAAAGAAAAGAAAAAATCTGCAGATCCATAGTAGAGATGGACCGATCCGATATTACGTATCGGTATCGGTCCGATACTGACCTAAATTACTGGATCGGATATCGGTGAGAAATTAAAAATGTAATCCGATACATTAAATATAAAAAAAAACACCTCACAAAACTTGCGACACGGCGTAACTCGGCTCATAACCGTAGCATGTCAAAGCAGTATGCTCCTGACAGAGCAGCTGTGTGTATTTGGAGCCTCTACCAAACCAGCATTTCATCTCCGAGGAAGTTATCCCAGAGAGAAGTAAAGCAAGTGTGTAAGTTCATCTCTGAATGTTTGTAAAGCGTTCCCATGTTAAGCTTAACAACTGATATATGGAGCGACTGCCTCTCTCCCTCACCTTCCTGCGGCTACTTCAATCATGAAACTGCTTAATGATCAGCTGATCGGCTTTTCTGTCGTGAGTCCGTCTCTCTTCTTTGTTTTTGGCCCACTTTGCACCAGAAAGAGGAAACCAGCGGCTGAACAACAGCAGCACATTTAAGCTTGATAAGCTGTTGTTAGAATGTATTTAATATTACTTTCTACACCAGGATCCTTTTCTACGTAGCTGACGGCTGGTAACTGTGCAGGGGCGGATCTAGCAAAGTTTAGCCAGGGGGCCGATAGGGCATGAACAGGGAAAAGGGGCACAAAGACATACTTTTCTTTCTTATTCTCATTTAAAATGTCGAGCTTTTAATAAATAATTATCTGAATCTTACACCCAAAGTTTTAATCTGATGTAAAATGTATAGAAGTCCATTACTGTATATAGTAACTGTTAAGTCTAATATACCCTAGTAAGCTATAGTACTTTTTCCTTTGGGAAGATACGATCTGTGCAGTCTGCAATTCTGTTGAAGAAAGATGTTGAATCTATTTAATTATTCTTGAAAAATAATTTAATTCTGTGCATTTTTTTTCACCCTGCATCAAATTAAAGTTGATTACATCGATTAAGCATCATGAGGTGGAGGGTGGGGGGTGGTTCCCTATTTTTTTTTGCTGGGAGTTTGCAACCCTGTTAGTTAGGTTGCTTAATATTTCTGCTAAGTACTCTTTAAAATACCAGAATAGGGAGGATGGAGCAGGTTTGTTTATTAGATTGATCAGTGTTGCTGAACTATGAAATATTTTGGGTGCAGTGTATTTTTTACATACAGGTATAACAGAATAGCTTTAGTGTTGTTGTTTATTTAAACTTGAGGATGAACTTATACAAAATGCAGCAAGATATTAAAAAACAGTTTTATTGATTAAAAACACACTATATCGGATTCATATCGGTATCGGCAGATATCCAAATTTATGATATCGGTATCGGTATCGGACATAAAAAAGTGGTATCGTGCCATCTCTAATCCATAGTAGTATCTGCAGTAAAGATCTTTTCATACATTGTATATATTGTACCATAGGCCGAGGTGTCTCCACTTTTTCTAATTTTTTAATAATATTTTGTACATTTCAAGTGTATTTTTATGTATCTGTATTATATTATACATACACATTAAAAGTGAATCTCTGTCCCAAAAATGTGCTCAGTTTATTTTTTACTCACTGTGAGCATCATTCATTATTCTCCCACAGTAATTAAGGGTAGAATATGTATTTTTAAAAATTCTAATTCATTCTTCTTTAGCAGCATTTAAATAACCTTTATCAGATGGTTTTGTTACAAACTTTTCAAAAAAAGTGTTTTGCTTTTCTTTCTCAAATGTGGGGATTAAATTGTGTTAAAATGTACAAAACAGTGATGTCATGTTTTGTGACGAGGACCCAGGGACAGAGAGACTTGATGAATTTAAGAATCTTATGATTTAATAAAGAAATTTGCAGACTTGCACAGAGATGGTAAAATTATGATGACTGATAACGGAGATGAAGACAACAGATGATGAGGACAGGGAGGAACAGGGGTTTAAATGCACCAAGGAGACAGTCAGAGGGAACTCGGGACAACTGGAGACATTTAAGGATGCAGGGACTGACAGAGACAGGGAAGAAGTCTCATCGTGACGACTAAAGTTTACCTTGCCTGGATGGGCAGCTCTCTGGGTGCTCAGCACCCCCAAAGCTCTGATCCTAGAATCGCCCCTGGTCTCGTCAATCCTCTGGCACTCATCTTGAGCAGACACGATGCCAAAAGGGAGCCTGAGGAAGCGGTATCTGCCAAAGATTGTATTGAAAGTAGTCAAAAGGGATGACTCTTCACTTAGCTTGATGGCCCAATAGCCGGAACGTGCGTCGAGGATGCTGAAAAATTTTGCACCTGTAAGCTTGTGTGTCACATCCTCAAGAGTGGGGAGTGGATAGCGTGGTCTCGTTATGGCTTTGTTTAGAGGTCTTGGGTCTAGGCACAGCCGGAGTTTGGGTCTTTTCAGGTTCTCGCAGATTACGAGAGCATTGACCCATTTGGTGGGCTCTGTGACCTTTTGGATAATTTTGTCTCTTTCCATATTGTCCAGCTCTGATTTGACCCGATCTCTGAGGGCAAAAGGCACTCTTCTTGGTGGGCACACAACTGGTGCGACAGTCGGGTCCACGGTGAAACTACACTCACCTTGGAATTCCCCGATGCCTTTGAAAACGTCGGAATATTCATTCATGATGTCCAGTGCTTTGGTGGGTTGCCCTGCTTCCGTGCTCTCGGTCACTGCGTACACAACCTTAATGAGTCCGAGGGCTTTGCATGCTCTGAAGCCTAATATCGGTGGGCCGTTGCAGTCAACAACATGAAATGTCTGTTCTGATTTTCGGTCTTTGTATCGGCTAATTAACTCACAGTGTCCGTTGACTTTGAGTGGGTGCCCCCCATAGCCAAACAGTTTGTCCTTGTCCTCCCTGAGTGGAGTTTGTAGCATTTGGAACGTGTTGGCTGGTATGATGTTCATCTGTGCTCCGGTGTCCAACTTGAAGGTGAGTTTTATCTTCTTTGGCCCCAGTAGTATGGCTGCAAACGGGCTATCTCCATTATCCTCTGCAGCTATGGTGTCTATGAACAGCTCTGGCTCTGAATCATTAGCCTCTTGTACAGTGTGCACCTCTCTGTGACCTGTTTTTCTTTCCACGTTGCTCTTGGATCTGCATACTTTTGCAAAGTGGTTGAATTTTTTGCATTTCAGACACTGCTTTCCTTTGGCTGGGCAGTCAGTTCGTTTGCCGTGATTTCTCCCACATGCCATGCAGGCTTTATTTTGGTGTATGGAACTTTCACTTGCTTTGCTGGTTTGCCTTAAGTTTTGTGGTCTTGCGCCTTTGCGACGTACAGCATGTACTTCGTGGTTGTCGTTAGTCATAGCTTTTAGCTGTGACTGTGCTAGCTCATAGGAACGAGCTATGTCTATAGCTTTCTCTAATGTCCTTGGCTAAGTAGCTTCTCTCTGACGTGAGGAGAGTTGGTTCCAAAAACTATTCTGTCTCTGACCATTTCTTCGCTCTTATCATAATCACAGTCTTTAACAAGGAGTTTTAGCTCTGTGACGAAGTGCTCAAAGGACTCACCGCTGTCTTGTGTTTTTTCGTGGAATCTGTATCTGGCGAATATAGGGTTAGCTTTCGGCGTGAGGTACGTTGTGAAGCCGTCGTAATACGTTTGTAGCATCTTAGCTTCGTCTTCAGTTAGGTTCCACGTATTACTTATATCTCGTCCTTTGTCTCCGATCCACAAAAGTAGGAAGCTGCACTTTTGTTCCACTTACTTGTCTTTGAGTGGTCCAGAAAACATTAGCTCCACATGCTGTTTGAAGCGGCGCCAGGCGTCGGGTAGGTTGGACGAGTCCCAGTCCATTCTCGGGGCTGGTACACCGTAGGCTTCCATTTTCTTCCTTCTTTCTGTTTTTCTTTTTTTTTTCGAGTGGGTCCGCTGAGGACTCTGACACCATGTTGCGTCTTCGCTACTTATGAAGAAATCGCCTTGGAGTTGTCATACAGATTCCTTTAATCCGTATAAATATATATATAGCAACGTATCCACGTAACTGTCAGCCGCTAAGCTAGCACCTGAACACACACCCGGGCGTACCATGTACTTCCGGTGATTTCAAAATAAAAGTTCGAACATTACAATGGCTTTGAACTTTTCTTGTCCATCTTCCTCTATATACTGGACTCTATGTAGCGGAGGTGACAATAAAGTTTACTTTGACTTCAGCACCAAGCAGGCACACTGGCGGCTCTCGCGCTCACTTTTCGCGTATAGAATTTCGAAAAAACATCGGTGCAAATTATAAGTCTGTATCATAATGTCTGGAGTTTTCGTGTTTGTTGTTTTGTTTTTATTTTGTTTTATTTTGCGAGTTGGTTAGTAAATGCTGCTCCACCCAGCCAGAGAATCCCCCGCCGGCCCGCCCTCTCCTCCCTGTGCCGCAAGCAGCAGGCGCACCTTGCAAACGGAGGGCGCCCTTACTCCCAGCAAATGGGCGGTAGAAAACCGATCGGTGCCTATGCCATTCCCAATATGCGCTGGCTGATGTTGGGGCAGCATGAGTACGAGCAATTTATTTATTTATTTTTATTATTTTTTTGCCGATGCCCGTGATGCCGCCCCCCACCACGATGCCGCCCTGGGCAACCGCCCGTGTCGCCCGTATCAAAAACCGCTACTGGTTACAGCCAGCTTTATAGAAGTGACCCCATCATAAAACCCCCATGGTGTGCTGCAAACTCTGTCTCTGTGTGTGTATGCACGAGCACGTGAGTGCCTGTGTGTGCGCGTACCCGTGTGTCTATGTGAGTGCACGTGAGTGAGTGTGCGTGTGGGTGTGTGAGTGTAATAGTCAAAGCACTGTGTGTGTGTGTGTCTCTGTGTACGTGACTTCCTGCCGGTCATAAAAGTAAACCCCTCACCCAAGCTACACCAAATTACTTTAGACCACATACGAAACAGAGTTAACAAATTGCAAGCACTGCGACCCCCACCCAGGTATCCCCTGGGGAATTTCCACTCAACATTAACTTCTCTTTGTCTTACTTTCACAGTTCAAACTGGGGGAGGGTCTCCTAGAAATCTACTCCTAAGTTTATGACACACTCAGGCCTTTATTACATCCAGGGCAGTGTCAGTGTCTCTACAATAATTCTACATCCTATCTAACACATTCCTAAACTCTAAAATAAGCTACGCATATCTTCACATCCAAGAATGTCTTTTATTGTTTAGGTGCTGATGTACAGCAGAGTTATACTGTCTGCATATTGGACCAAGAAGACAGACGGATTGAAGGAGGAATCCTCCTTTGTCCAGTCTGCCGGGGCAAACTGTGTGAAGTGTGAAGAGTGGACCTGGATGCGGTCATACTACAACTCAACTTTAACTGAAGATGAGCTTTTTATTAAGGCAGAAAAAGGTACAAAAATAAAATGGTGAACACAATGCAAAACTAAACAATGTCATAAACTGGGTAAACTAGAAAGGAAACATGAACCATGAAAAACCCTGGTGAATAGAAAAACAGACAAGAAAAACTCTAAACATTGCAATGTGATATGGAAGCCTGAAAGCATGACATGGCATGGAAAAACTGCAGACGATGAGACAAGGAAAGACTGAAAGCACACGGACTAAATACACACAGGAGGATAATGAGGGAAGTGGGAACACATGGGGAAACAGCTGACACAGATGCACATACCAACGTCACAGGAGAAACGTAAAACTAAACACACTGAACACAGGAACACAGGACATCTTCAAAATAAAACATAATGAGACGCAGACATGACAACATGAACTTGACAACACAAGACATGCAGACATGAAATACATAAAGGACAAAGGAGACTTAACACAGGGGTTGAAAACACAAGGGGAATCTAATAAACAAAAGAACTTAGATAACCTAATGAACGGCCATCTTTAAACAGAGGGGGGCTTATAACACCATCTGCCACCTGCAGTTTTGAGATCCCTTCCCAGGTGCATCAACCCCCACTCACATCTTGCATCTGATGACCCCAATAGCTCATAATGGTTTGACCTGAAACATCTGGTGATCAATAGTGGTTCAGTGACCCCAGCCCCAAGTAGGGTTTAAATATCTGAGCTGTCAGATGTATCTATCCCCCCCCAACACACCAACACACACAGAGATATATAGTGCCACAGCTTCACAGTTTGGATCGCCTCAGGTCTTTCTCCAGAGCTTGCAAGGGTTCAGTGTTCTGGGAGCTGAGGAAGGTGTGGTCCTGGTTCAGGTAGGTAGTGATGAAGTCTGGAAAATGTCTCTTTGCGATCACCTCCTGGAACATTTTTGCTGCTGTGTGTAACCTCTGTCTGAAAAAGAAAGATAAAATCCTGAAAATAGCTTATTCAGACTGCCCTCGGGCAGAAATATTGCAGCTATCTTGCAACGATAAATGTTAAATGGGTTGGTTTTTATATAGTGCTTCGCTGCTCTGAGCACTTTACACAACTTGCATCAAACACCCACTCACAGATTCAGACATTTTCAATGCACTTGTGTAAGTGTTTTCTGTCTGAAATTCACACACATTCATATTCTGGTGGTTGCATCGGAGACCAACTTGGTGTTAGTGTCTTGTGCAAGGATATTTGGCGTGCAGATGGGGAACGAACCACCAACCTTCCGATTAATAGGTGACCTGCTCTGCCGCACTATTTTATCAGAGCGAGAAAAGGAAAAAGAAAACATTATCTTACATATGCTATAACATGCATGTTTAGGAAAACCAAAACCTCCAGGTTTTCGATCTCACCCTGGGTCAACACACCTGAATCAGATGATTAGTTCATTACCAGGCCTCTGGAGAACTTCGAGACATGTTGAGGAGGTCATTTAGCCATTTAAATCAGCTGTGTTGGATCAAGGACACATCTAAAACCTGCAGGACACCGGCCCTCGAGGCCTGGAGTTCCCCACCCCTGGTCTAGTGCATCCTATGCTAAGGGAGGCAATAAAGAAAGCACTGAAGCTCCTTTCCTTAGTATTTGGAGAATTGGAACTTTAATCATGGTCGCCACACAGATACTTCCAGGTTGTGTCTCTCAGTTAAGAACCTTCCTAAGCCAAATGGACAATTGGAATTGTTTCCATGAAAGGGTGTACGTGGTCTACAACAATGCTTAGGAAGGTGGTATGTGTCAAAGTAACTGTAAAAAAGCAAACAAAAAACAAAACTAAAACTAAAAACAAAACAAAACAAAAACTAAAAGGTGAGTTTGCATCATAAGCAATTGAAGGATGTTCAGAAATTATAGGTGTCATGGATGTGGTGTTTCAGTTAAAACTCTTAAAGGTTATACATGCATCATGAATTTGAAAATTAACTACTGGGCTGCTGTCAGTGCTTATACACCTGGTGCACAGCTCAACTGACCCATCGAGTTTTGTCGTGCAAAAGCTGTTGCACAATAAAATGCACAATCAATACACTGAAAAATAGTTGCATGTTTAATCAACTGGGAATTTACCCCGATTTATTTATTTATTTAGATAGAGATCTTGACAGATATATATATACATATAGATATATCTACATATATAATTGCCCACTCGCGGGCGGTTTATCCTTCAAGCTCGGGTCCTCTACCAGAGGCCTGGGAGCTTGAGGGTCCTGCGTAGTATCTTAGCTGTTCCCAGGACTGCGCTCTTCTGGGCAGAGATCTCGGATGTTGTTCCTGGGATCTGCTGGAGCCACTCACCTAGTTTGGGAGTCACCGCACCTAGTACTCCGATTACCACTGGGACCACTGTTACCTTCACCCTCCACATTTTCTCGAGCTCTTCTTTGAGCCCTTGGTATTTCTCGAGCTTCTCGTGTTCCTTCTTCCTGATATTGCTGTCATTCGGAACCGCTACATCTATCACTACAGCCGTCTTCTTCTGTTTGTCTACCACCACTATGTCCGGTTGGCTAGCCACCACCATTTTGTCCGTCTGTATCTGGAAGTCCCACAGGGTCTTAGCTCGGTCATTCTCCACCATCCTAAGGGGCATTTCCCATTTTGACCTCGTGACTTCCAGGTTATACTCGGCACAGATGTTCCTGTACACTATGCTGGCCACTTGGTTATGGCGTTCCATGTATGCCTTGCCTGCTAGCATCTTGCACCCTGCTGTTATGTGCTGGATTGTCTCAGGGGCATCTTTACACAGCCTGCACCTGCGGACTTGCCTGGTGTGATAGACCCCAGCCTCTATGGATCTTGTACTCAGAGCTTGTTCTTGTGCTGCCATGATTAGTGCCTCTGTGCTGTCTCTCAGTCCAGCTTTGTCCAGCCACTGGTAGGATTTCTGGATATCAGCCACCTCCGCTATCTACCCCGGTACATACCGTGCAGGGGCCTGTCCTTCCATGATGGTTCCTCACCTTCTTCCTCTTTCTTGGGTTTCTGCTGCCTGAGGTATTCACTGAGCACATGGTCGGTTGGGGCCATCTTCGTGATGTATTTGTGGATGTTCGTTGTCTCATCCTGGACTGTGGTGCTGATACTCACCAGTCCCCGGCCTTCTTCCTTCCGCTTAGCGTACAGCCTCAGGGTGCTGGACTTGGGGTGAAACCCTCCATGCATTGTCAGGAGCTCTCTTGTCTTGATGTCAGTGGCTTCTATCTCCTCCTTTGGCCAGCTTACTATCCCAGCGGGGTACCTGATCACGGGCAGGGCGTAGGTGTTGATGGCCCGGATCTTGTTCTTGCCGTTCAGCTGACTCCTCAGGAGTTGCCTGACCCTCTGCAGGTACTTGGTGGTTGCAGCTTAAAACCATGAAGCGACCTCTTCATGGTTCCCATTCGCCTGTGGGATCCCCACTTACTTGTAACTGTGCTCTATGTCTGCAATGTTGCCTTATGGTAGTTCGATCCCCTCCGTTCTGACTACCTTCCCTCTCTTTGTTACCATCGGACTACACTTCTCCAGTCCGAATGACATTCTGATATCATTGCTGTATATCCTGGTAGTGTGGATCAGTGAATCAATGTCTCTTTCACTCTTCGCATACAGCTTGATGTCATCCATGTACAGGAGGTGGCTGACAACTGCTCCATTCCGTAGTCGGTATCTGTAGCCAGTCTTGTCAATGATCTCACTGAGGGGATTCAGGCCTATGCAGAACAGCAATGGGGACAGTGCGGGATGGTAGATCCCGCACTTGATGGTTACTTGTGCTATGGGCTTGAGGTTGGCCTCTAGTGTTGTACACCACATCCCCACTGAGTACCTGATGAAGGCTCCTAGGGTCCTGTTGATCTTGTATAGTTCTAGGCATTCCAGGATCCAGCTGTGGGGCATTGAGTCATAGGCCTTCTTGTAATCAATCCAGGCAGTGCACAGGTTGGTCAGTCTGGTCTTGCAGTCTCAGCTGATTACTCGGTCTACCAGTAGCGGGTGTTTTGCCACTGTGATGGTTACTGGACCCTGTTCAGGGAGGTTGCTGTGGGTCTGCTCTTAGATCCACTAGCCAGTGATCATTGCCGTTATGGGTTGCGTCCTTCTCCCATATGCTCTTCCAGTAATGCTCTGTCTCCAGCCTTGGTGGGGCTGTTCTCATATTGTTCCCCTGCCACCGAGAGTACACCTTGGATGGTTCTGTGGAGAACAGCTGGTTTATTCTACTGCCTTCTATCTCTCTGGTGTACCTCTTCAAGCGTCTGGCCAAGGCTGTGAGTCGTTGCTTGGCAGTTTCAGGTATGGACAGCTTGCTGTACTTCTTAGGCACCTTCTTCATCGCACCTTTCTGCAACTCTGATAGTTGGCTAACCTCCCTCCATGTTACCTTGATCTTAGCCTCTAGCCTCCTTCTCCATGGAGGGTACTGTTACAAGATAAATATATATTCTTAGTGCTTATTTTCTGATTAAATTGTTTTATGTATTTTAATAATAAAGGCCTTTATAAACCAAGGCCAGATGTGAGAAAGAACTAGGTCAGAGCATGACAGGTCGCCTTAGCAACTGAGGCTTTAGTAAGGGGAAGTTAAGAAACAGAAAGTTTAGTGCACAGCTGTAGAGGCATATTGATAAAATACAGGAAACCAGACAGAAAAAGCGGAACTAAGTAACACACACACACACACATTAGTCAGAACAGAAGGAGTTGTTTTGATCAAAACTATGTGTGTCTGTGTGTGACGTATAGCATAACTATATATACGTATTGTAGCTTGCAATGTTTTTTGACCTGGGGATGCGTGCTCGTGTCTACAGGTCTCCGTTTCTGGAAATGTACAATAAAGATGATTTTTTTTAGCTTGACCACTCTGAGTCAGAAGTCTTTCTCTCCCGCTAAAAGAATTCAAATAACCGAATTTAAAACTGCCCCTTGTGGCTGTTCAACTTGTAGCCAAGCATCTCACTGATCACTACTGCCATATTGTAGATCAGCTTGTTAGTCTCGGTAATCGTGGCTGTAGGTATCGTCCGTAGTGCTGCATTAACGTCATCTAGCAGACCTTCTGAGGCTACTTCACTTAGTCTTGGTAACCGGCTACGAGGGGTCCAGGTTTCAAGCTTGGCCATGATCCTATCTTTCAGGTCAGTTCCTCTCGCACTCAATGATCCTTCTCCTATCGCACTTGGGGCTTGGTATCCAATCTTGGGTGGGGGTGATGCTATCTCCCCCCTGACGTGGCGTCCTGGCTCCCCCTTGCCGTAGCATTTATGTTGTACCTCGTCAATCTCTAGCTGTGAGAGCAGTCCCTTCTTTCGAATGTTGGAACACTGAGCTACTAGTTGTTTCGCTGTCATTGTGGATGTTGGGTATCGAAGCATCCATAGGTCCCTCATCCTATTCATGTAACCCCTTCCGCCAGGGTTACTTGCGTAGTAACATTCCAACAATTCAATTCAATTCAATTCAATTTTATTTATATAGCGCCAAATCACAACAAAAGTCGCCTCAAGGCGCTTTATATTGTACAGTAGATAGCACAATAATAAATACAGAGAAAAACCCAACAATCATATGACCCCTATGAGCAAGCACTTTGGCGACAGTGGGAAGGAAAAACTCCTTTAACAGGAAGAAACCTCCGGCAGAACCAGGCTCAGGGAGGCGCGCCATCTGCTGCGACCGGTTGGGGTGAAAGAAGAAAAACAGGATAAAGACATGCTGTGGAAGAGAGACAGAGATTAATAACAGATATGATTCGATGCAGAGAGGTCTATTAACACATAGTGAGTGAGAAAGGTGACTGGAAGGAAAAACTCAATGCATCATGGGAATCCCCGGCAGCCTACGTCTATTGCAGCATAACTAAGGGAGGATTCAGGGTCACCTGGTCCAGCCCTAACTATATGCTTTAGCAAACAGGAAAGTTTTAAGCCTAATCTTGAAAGTAGAGATAGTGTCTGTCTCCCGAATCCAAACTGGAAGCTGGTTCCACAGAAGAGGGGCCTGAAAACTGAAGGCTCTGCCTCCCATTCTACTTTTAAATACTCTAGGAACAACAAGTAGGCCTGCAGTGCAAGAGCGAAGTGCTCTAATGGGGTGATATGGTACTACAAGGTCATTAAGATAAGATGGGGCCTGATTATTTAAGACCTTGTATGTGAGGAGCAGGATTTTGAATTCAATTCTGGATTTAACAGGAAGCCAATGAAGGAAGCCAAAACAGGAGAAATATGCTCTCTTTCTAGTCCCTGTCAGTACCCTTGCTGCAGCATTTTGGATCAGCTGAAGGCTTTTCAGTGAGTTTTAGGACATCCTGATAATAAAGAATTACAGTAGTCCAGCCTGGAAGTAATAAATGCATGAACTAGTTTTTCAGCATCACTCTGAGACAGGATATTTCTAATTTTAGAGATGTTATGCAAATGGAAGAAAGCAGTCTTACATATTTGTTTAATATGTGCATTGAAGGACATGTCCTGGTCAAAATGACTCCAAGGTTCCTCACAGTGTTACTGGAGGCCAAGGTAATGCCATCCAGAGTAAGAATCTGGTTAGATACCATATTTCTAAGATTTTCAGGGCCGAGTACAATAACCTCAGTTTGATCTGAATTAAGAAGCAGAAAGTTAGCGGCCATCCAGGTCTTTATGTCTTTAAGACATTCCTGCAGTTTAACTAATTGGTGTGTGTTACCTGGCTTCATGGATAGATAGAGCTGCGTGTCATCTGCATAGCAGTGAAAATTTATGCTATGTCTTCTAATGATGCTGCCTAGGGAAGCATGTATAATGTAAATAGAATTGGTCCTAGCACTGAACCCTGTGGAACACCATAATTGACCTTAGTGTGTGAAGAGGACTCTCCATTTACTTGAACAAATTGGAGTCTATTAGATAGATATGATACAAACCACTGCAGTGCAGTACCTGTAATACCTACAGCATGTTCTAATCGCTCTAATAGGATATTATGGTCAACAGTATCAAACGCAGCACTGAGGTCTAGCAGGACAAGCACAGAGATGAGTCCACTGTCAGAGGCCATAAGAAGATCATTTGTAACCTTCACTAAAGCTGTTTCTGTGCTGTGATGAGCTCTGAAACCTGACTGAAACGCTTCAAATAAGCCATTCCTCTGCAGATGATCTGTTAGCTGTTTGACAACTACTCTTTCAAGGATGTTTGATATGAAAGGAAGGTTGGAGATTGGCCTATAATTAGCTAAGACAGCTGGGTCTAGAGATGCTTTTTAAGTAAAGGTTTAACTACAGCCACCTTGAAGGCCTGTGGTACATAGCCGATTATTAGAGATAGGTTGATCATATTTAAGATCGAAGAATTAATTAATGGCAGGACTTCTTTGAGCAGTTTTGTAGGAATGGGGTCTAAAAGACACGTTGATGGTTTGGAGGAATTAATTATTGAAGTTAACTCAGAAAGATCGATTGGAGAAAAAGAGTCTAACTTAACATCGATGGTACTAAAAGTAGCTGTAGATAATATTACATCTGTGGGATGATTATTGGTAATTTTTCTCTAATGATAAAAATTTTATTTGTGAAGAAGTTCATGAAGTCATTACTAGTTAACGTTAAAGGGATGGTTGGCTCAGTAGAGCTCTGACTGTTTGTCAGCCTGGCTACAGTGCTGAAGAGAAACCTGGGGTTGTTCTTATTTTCTTCAATCAGTGACGAATAGTAAGATGTTCTGGCTTTGCGGAGGGCTTTATTATAAAGCAGCAAACTATTTCTCCAGGCTAAATGATGATCCTCTAAATTTGTGACACGCCATTTCCTCTCCAGCTTACGAGTTATCTGCTTTAGGCTACGTGTTTGAGAATTGCCCTATTTTCATCTGTCGCCCACCGATGCCTTCTTGTTCCAGTAGCCCACTTCTCGTCAGGGTGCCCTGGTTCCTCAACACCTGATGCGGACCTTGTTGATCCGGGCGACGTCCGAGCCGGCATGCCTTCATATTTATCTGTCTCGCTCATGTCTGCAGTAGGCTTGCTTAGCATGGGGGGGTCTAGCCTTAGAACCCTTACTGGATACAGACACCCCAGGCGGGATGTCTGTATATATATATGTGTGTGTGTATATATATATATATATATATATATATACACACACACACACACACATCTTACCGATACATGTATTGGTATTGAACCGTTCGATACAGTGCTTTTGGTTCGGTACACATATGTATCGAACAATACAAAATTTTTAATCTATTTTATCAACTTTTCTTCTGACGATGCTGTCTGTGTTGAGCGCTCATTGGATCTGCGTTCAACTACTCCGCCTAGGCTGCACTGTCGAGTGCAGATCCACTGAGCGCAGCGCAAGCTAACAAGACAGAAGCTAAGCTGGTTGCAACATGGCAACTGCCTCAACGCTACCCGAAATTGAACCTCCCCCACCCTCATTCAGATATTCTGTGAAGCATGACCCTGATGGTCAGCACGTCATGGACAAAAGTAAAACAGTATGTTGGATGTGCCATGCAATGCTCAGTTACATTGGTGGGAACTAGTGCGTTAGCGCAGTTAGCTCGTTAACATGTTGACGCTGTCCAGCCTCACGCACGGGGCAATCCGTGGTAACTCATTAACAGAGATTTGCCGCGATATGGTGTTAAAGTCATTTTAACGAGATTAACGCTGACAGCACTAGTGGGAACACAACGAATATGACTGCACATTTACGCTGACATCATCCTAGTGCAAAGACAAGTGGAAGCAGACAAAAACAACAAGCACGCATGCTACAAACTTTACCCGAGTCATTTAGACAGCCGTTAGCACATGATTCTCCTTATGGGGACCTGATATGTTTAATATGCTGCTGAGAATATAGCCCAGAAGAAGCGTATAGTATAGCTTTTATTTTGGAAAGAGCCATTTCTCTGTAATAAACTCTCTTTTCCAAAGATGAGTGATTTCTCGATCTGATAGATTTATTTTTTTGTATTATTTTGTTGTTTAAGCAACATTAAATTTAAAAACTGTACTTTTTAGTTAAAATATATATTTATAATTTTAATAAATGACAAATTAAAAAGGCATGAACCTTTTTTTGTATCGAAAAAATATCGAACCGTGTCACCAAAGTATCGAACCGAACTGAACCGTGAATTTTGTGTATCGTTGCACCTAATATATATATATATATATATATATATATATATATATATATATATATATATATATATATATATATATATATATATATATATATATATATATATATATATATATATATATATATGTATGTGTGTGTGTGTGTGTGTGTATACATATTTAACAAATTTTAGCAAAAGATGATCAAAAGAACATGGGTGCTCCATGTGCCTTTTTCTTCAAGCATTTTTCTTTTTTACTTTATTTTGGAGTGCCCCTCAACAATAACATTTAACTATTAATCACAGTTTAGCTAAATAAAAGAACCTGGCTTGCATCAGTCACATGATGACCTGATGACCATTAACCAATGCCCACTCTTGATGTCAGAGCACCAGGATGCAAACTTGTGGCCATAGTATATACAGTATTCTGGAGAATACTGTATTCTGGAGAATACTGTATGTGTTGTGTGTGTTCTATGTGCATGTATTTTTTGTTACATTCTTACCCTACTATGGCCACCTCTTTCTTTTGCCCTACTAATATTCCAGTTTCACTTTATTTCTGACAGTTTTTCAATCTGTTGCTTTAAGGTTCGAAGTGTTGACACCAATCTTTACATTTTATTATTATTTTATAACACTTGCTTAATCAGCCACCATCTCTCCTGTGGACTTTTTAATGTCTACAGTCTCAGATCAACACAACCCTGCCCTGCAGCACTATCAGCAGCAGGAGCAGCAGCAACATTGTACCCCAGCAGGTAAACATGGGTTACGTTTGCTTTGCATTGCCCCCACCTGATGACTCTGTGATGCGATTCCATATTAGATCCCTGATGAATGTGGTTTGTTGTTATTCAGCCTGGTTCTTTGTGCCCCTTTTAACTTTGAGCACCCCCCCTTCAAACATCTCTGCACAGCTCTGACCAACGCTCTTGAAACAAACTGCATATTTGTTGATTATGGCTCAACAAAAATTATTGGATGACAGAAAAAAAAATCATGTGACTAAGACAAACTCGGGTTTCATTAAATCTTTCTGCAGCAAAAGTAGCAATAGAAAGGTATCCCAAAAAAATCTGTCACATTTCCATTTTTTCCACATTTTCTGTGACGTTTAAAAGCATTAGTGGCATAATTTGACAAATCTTCTCCATGCTGAGTTTATGGTGAAAACTCTCATTTCATCAAAAACGTTGGTGCAAATATCCTGGGACACAGGATTCATCAATCAATTAAAAATTAATTATTATTTACATTAAGAAGGCATTAAACATATATATCGTATTCTTCAATGAAGGATGTCACTGGAACCACTCACCTACCATATCCTCTTCAAAGAGGGTGCATTTGCTTACCTAACAGAGCCACAGTGGGGACTGAGGTCCATGATGAGCTCCTTGATGAGGTCAGTCACCAGCTGCCTGCTCACCACCCTGCCATCGTCCTCCAGCCGGGTCTGATGACGGACCCACTGCCACACCTGACAAACACACAAAACAAAACATGTTCTTATGATCTATGATCACGGCTCATGTTAAGTTGGCTCCTCCCATGAAATGGTAAATGGTAAATGGCCATTTACATTCAGTCATCCACCCATTCACACAAACATTCACACACTGGTGATGGCAAGCTACATTGTAGCCACAGCTGCCCTGGGGCGCACTGACAGAGTGTGTGGAGGTGCACGCAGTTTCCCCTCTTCCATGGTGTGCACGAGTGCATGTCTATGTGTATGCTGTGACACAGGTGGAGACTGCGGATTGGACAGTTAGCTTCCACTTCTATTGGGTGGAAGTTGGTAGATGTGGATTGCATGATTGGATGGACACGGTCTGTTAATCTCCAGCTGACAGCCACTTTGCATCTCTGCACCCAACACAGAGGCAGCAGTTAAATTATGTTTGTAAATACGTATCCACAGTGTATACAGAACAGCTGGTAGCAGATTAGTAGCAGTGAGAAGTGTTTTTTGTTGAAATATTTTTTTTCTTGGTTATTGCTTATGGACGCTGCATTACAACCTGCTAGTTGCAAATAATCATGTGCAGTTCTGAAAGCAGACAGAAAGAAAACATATTACTGATACAGAAACAGTTTTCTATACGGGATCACTGCAAAATGTGCAGCCTTACCTAATGTCCACCTTACTGTTACTCCAGTCTAACAGTCTGCAGTCGATGAACTAACCTCAGCTAACAATGTTAGCTTGGTTGCGGGTAGCCTTCAGTAATAGTAATAAATCACACAGCAATAGTACATTCATGTAGTTGTAAAAGGCATGACAATATATCAAGTAATCCAAAGTATTCAGAATATGTTACTCACATTAAGTAACTTAATGGAATATGTTACAAACTACTTTTTGTGCCATGTATTCTGTAATCTTTAGTGGAATACATTTTAAAAGTAACCTTCCCAACACTGACTGTACATGAAGTAATTAACCCACAAGCAAAACCTATTCAGTGATACTTCAAAAGAAATGCAGCCAAAAGGAGAAAGAAGCATGCCACATGACACTGAATGAAAAACAAAAACAAACAAACAAACAAACAAACAAATTACAGGGTGCATCTTAGTCATTTTGTTAAATATGTATCTATTAGAGCAAATTTAAAAAGGAAATGTGCTTGTTTCCCAAACAACATTGTCAAAAACATTTAAATATATCCTAAATACTAATTACTTGTGGGTATAGAGCAAGCTCTTCATGAATCTCAGCAATATATGCTGTGTGGTGTTCGCTTTGAAAACTCACCTGCGATCTAGAAATCTCTGCTGTGGCAGAATCTTCAACCTGGCCTTTGTAGAAGAAGTGGCCTTTACCTTAGAAACACAAAATGGTATCAACAGCCAACACATGCAGGTATATAGCATTTAATGCATATAAGCATTTTTCCATGGATAATATAAAAGTACAAACCTGATAGCCAAGCATTAATAAAGAGCACACCAACTGCAATGTTATACTTCAAACCATTAAGCGTGACTCCTCCCTACGAAAAATACAGCACATCAAAACTTTATTTTACGCTTTCATATAAAGTTGTCGTACTATCAAGCTCAATGAAGTAGATGCAAGCTCATTTGCAAATCTCCCTTAGAGATTTTTGATTTGACTTTTATGTTATACACCGCACTTTACCATCAAAACATGAAATAATTAAATATCTTTAGGAAAAGAACACAATGTTTGATTCATCATTTAAAATAAATGAGGCAAAGAGGTTATTCTGTGGACAGATTATTAAAAAACTATATTGTATGCATCTGGTATAGTGGATGTTTTCACTCATGCCTAACATTATCTGGATGTGAAAGACTCCCTCTTCCTGTTTGATGACGTCTTCCTACCCAGCTGTCAGGCTGTTTAAAATCTGATGTATTTCAATCAATTAAATTTAATGCTAACTGTAATATTACTGTTAAAAGTTTATTGAGGTGTGTTCTGCAGTTCACTAATAAGAGCAACCACTAACTGAAGGCATGGATAGCAAGTCTTCAGGAAATACTGTCACGTCATTTCGGAGCTGGTCAAGCTGGTTATCTCCTTCAGAGTGGCCCTTGAAGAGCTGGAAAAGATGAAGAATTACCACACAGTTTCACATATGCCAATCACTGTAACTTTATATGCATATAAAGCTTTATATGTCTCAGTGCTCACTTTCTGCATGGGCTCAACCAAATTTAGGTCATATACCATGAAACCATCCACACCTGCAGTAATCTCTAATAACTTCAACCTGAAAGGTGGAAAAACACAACTGGATCAGCGGACATCATTGAATATGTATTTAGATTGTATGTATTGTCATATTGCGTTATACACACACACTTATCCACATGTGCACACACTCACACACAAACACACACTGTAAAATGTAAATAAAAATATAATGCTATTTGCTAATCTCAGAAACCCATATTTTAGTCACAGGTTAACTGGCAACATGTCAGTAACATGGCACGTCCTGGAGAAGTAAAGATGGGGGTAGGGTCACCAATCTATAAAAAAAACACCATCTACAAATTCTGGAACAATTTCAGAATCCCAGGAAGTTCATTCTGTTCATGTGGAAGTATTATTTTCTGTGGGAGAAACATCTGTCACTCATCCAGGGGACTTTTACAATTTCACTTGATGCATGCTCAGTTATCCAGGTAAGGAAATCACACAAAGTGGGCTCTGTTCATTGGGATATGAATTGACTGGGATTTTAATCCATTGGGGATTAAAATGGGATCAACTTTCTGAGATTTCCTTACTTGAATGGTTGAGTTTGCATCAAGATGATTTCAGAAAGTTGTGAGGACTTGAAGACCTCAACTACAGTACATAATCAAAGGATTCTGAGAAGTCGAGGTCTGGATCCTGTCAGGGTCTAGAACAGGTCGGGTGGGTTTTTTCTGTCTGTCTTTTCCTCTGTTCCTTCCTCCCAGGTTGTGTCTAGCTGTGTATTTGACCAGTATATGTTGACTGGTATTTTTAATCACCGTCTTAGTGTTTCCTGTTTTAGTTTGACAGTGTCACATCCTGTGTTCAGTGTGTTCAGTTTTGCTTCCTCCTGTCTTGCTATTATGTGTATTTGCCTCAGCTGTGTTCCCCAAATGTTTCTTCTTCCTCCTCCCTCATCACCCTCTTGTTTATTTATTTTGTAAGTTTATCCCAAAAGTTGAATCTGTTCATCTGGACGTAGCGTTTTCAGTGGGAGAAACGTTTCATCACTCATCCAAGTGACTTCTTCAGTCTCAGCTGACTGCAGGTTTCCCCAATCTTATAAACAGTACATTTGCACAATGACTGAAACTAGCACCACTGAATGAACGATGGGCCGTGAGGTCAGTTCCTTGATCATTAATATGCAAATTGGCATGACCATTGATGAACAACCACTGATCAAAGCCTTGCCAGCTGGAGAATAAGCCGAGCGTGTCCAGCCAGCTGCAGCCTTCATGCCACCACCTGCTGCAGAGGTCAAGGCAGGGGGTCCCTCACTGCCTGAGCATGGGGGACACCCATCATCGGAGCCTGTTGAAACCAGAGCTGGCTGGGTGAGCCCCCTGAGAAGGTTTTTCACCGCTGCCGGGCCCCTGTGAAGTATCGTTGACCACGTGGTCGACCACCAACCATGTCAGTGCCACTGGCAGCTACTTTTCTGTGTATTTATGCCCTGTGTTTTCCACTTCCTACACCCATGTGCTGTGAGTTTCTCCATGTTTCTTGTTTCCCCTCATGACTCCCTGTTCCAAGTTTTAGTTTTTAGTTTCCAGTTTCTAGTTTAGGTTTGTTTTTCGTGAGTTTATTTTTTGAGTGTCTTTTGCAAAGCGCAATAAAACTGCATCTTTAAGTTCATCCCTCTGCATCCTGCCTGCCACAGCACCAAGCATGACAGACCCAACCCGGCTTATGACATCTACTGAAAAACATCCACAGAGGCTCAGAGTGTCAGAAGTACATACAGGGTGAAAAGTATTCATAGATTTCCACTGATATTTTTCTAAATGTGCTTTAGCAAGTTGTACTTCAACAGAAGCTTTTGGCTGCCATCCACAAGCTTCTGGTGTATTTCTAGCTTCATATTTGACTAATAAGCATAGTTCATAAATTTTCAATGAGGCTTAGGTGAGTGCAATGGGAAGGCCATTCCACAAGCTTAATGTTAGCCTGCTTTGTCCGTTTCCATCACAGTTCTGATGTGTAGTTGAGTAAATTGTTCTATTGGAACAACCAGTTATTTCCAAGTTTTGACTGTCAGCTGTTGGATTAAGGTGAAATGGAAGAATTCAGAGTGAAGCGTCTTTTATTCATTATGCTATCCACTATGCACCAGTACCACTGTCAGCAAAACAGTCTCAGAGCATGATTGTACTGCCACTATACTTGGCAGCTGGTGCAGTGTTCTTAGGTTTGAAAGCTAAACCTAACCCTAGTGAAGCTAACCCTACTTCTTCTTCTCCTCATTGTGGCTAAAAGAGCAACATTCTTGTCTTGTCTGACCATAATACAGTTCACCAGAAGCCATTTGGCTTTTCCATGTGGATAACTGAAAATTTCAGCTGACTTGAAGCAGACGATGTTGGAGCAGAGGCTTCTTTCTTGGTCAACACCTTTTCAGTCCATGTTGGTGTAAAACTTTCTTCACTGTGTTTCAGTGACACTGGTGTTTCAGTTCTAGGTAAGCTTGAGCACTGGTGGTTCCTGGGTTGTTCCTGAACATTCTAACAAATTTTCTCTCATATAAGGGTGGCAGTTTGGGTCTTCTTTCAGACCTTGGCAAAGTGGGGACACACCCCAAAAAATTATTTTTATGTACAGTACAATTGTTTCAACTGATGATCCTGGAATCTACAGTTTTAGAAATGGACTGTACACTTCTGGATTGGCCTTCCCAAAGCCCCAACTTCAACCCTACTGAAAATGTGTAGACTACGCTTATCCTTATAAACCAGGAAACCAAATAATTTATACTCTACCAATTCTGCCAAGGAGAATGGTCAGATATCTAGCAAGAATAATGCCAGGAGCTTGTTGATGGCTAAAAAAGCATCTAGTCAAGGTGTAATTTGTAATTTCTAATCAAATATTAGTGAGGGTGCATATAGTTTTGACGCTGTGTGGATCAAACAAATTTAAATATTAGACAAAGATAACACACAAGATGCTTTTTCTAAACAAGGTGTTTATTATTAAGGGGAAAAATACAAACCTACATGTCCCTGTGTGAATAAGTGATCAATAATAACTAATAACATAATAGTATCTACCAGCTGGTTGGGCCAACCTTTAAAGCAACAACTGCGATTAGGCATTTGGCTATGAGCAGTGTTGGGAAGGTTATTTTGAAAATGTATTCCACTACAGATTACAGATTACATGCCCCAAAATGTATTCTGTAACGTATTCTGTTATTTTACTCATTGAGAGTAATGTATTTTGAATACTTTGGATTACTTAATATATTATCATGCTTTTTACAGCTACATGAATGTACTATTGCTGTGTGATTTATTACATTTACTGAAGGCTACTCACCATACCAATACCAACTAGATGTTTAAATCTTAATATAAATGAGTAACAGTAGGTGGACATTAGGTAAGGCTGCACTTTTTTTCAGCGATCTCGTATAGAAAACTATTCCGCGCGTATATGAAACAGGTCCGCAGCTCCGAACCGTAGTAAAGGGACCTCTGGCTAATACGTCGGGTTCGTGTCGGGCTCGTAGCCGAAAACTAGCTTTACTTTGTTGTCTGGGTCAACTTTGCTAGCGAGAGACAGAGAGAGGCGTTGAAAGGCTGCTCCAACGGAACTTATTGTTTCAGAGGAAAACAGGAACACAGTGTACAGTTGAGTCTTAATAGCTTACTTACAAATGGGCTCCTCAGGCACTCTTCTTGGCTGCAGTGGTTATTATTATATTTACATGCTTCCAGCTCCCGTTTTTGCTCCGTGACAGCTCGGACTTTTCCTTTCTCTCCCTCCCTCGCTCACAGACACATAACGGGTATGGTAGTCCATTCTCCCTGCAGCACGGACTACACTGCCCATCAGGCTACATTCTTTAGAGCTATGCCTGTAACACTCTGCCTATTGCCTTCATATTAAATAAAAAAATAAAAATATAAAAAATATTTCTTCACGTCATTATGCGGGCCGCAAGTAGGAGTGAAATGGGCTGCGAGGTTGAGACACAGGCATTAGAGCCTCTTATTGTGTGTTTTGTTTGGGTTTCCACCAGCGTGGAATCACCGAAAATAGAGAGGACATAGCCAAACATATGAAATAGGAAAAGACCGCCGTGTAATCCATTTATTTCAACAAAGTAACTGTATTCTGAATACCACCTATTAATTGGTAACTGTAACAGAATACAGTTACTCATATTTTGTACTTTAAATATGTAACGGCGGTACATGTATTCCGTTACTCCCCAACACTGGCTAGGAGTCTTTTATAGCACATTGGAGGAATTCTGGCCCACTCGTCTTTGCAGAATTGTTGTATTTCAGCCACACTGGAGGGTTTTCAAGCATGAACCACGTTTTTAAGGTCATATAACCACAGCATATCAATTGGATTCAGGTCAGGACTTTGACTAGACCACCCCAAAGTCTTCATTTTGTTTTCCTTAAGCCATTCAGAGGTGGATCATTCTCTTACTGCAGGACCAACTGCACTTTAAGTTGAAGTCACAGATGGCCGGGCATTCTCCTTCCGGATGTTTTGGTAGACAGCAGAATTAATGGTTCCATTTACCACAGCAAGCCTTTCAGGTCCTAAGGCAGCAAAACAGCCCCAGACCATCATACTACCACCACCATATTTTACTGTTGCTGTGGTGTTCCTTTTCTGAAATGCTCTGTAATAATTACGCCAGATGTCATGGGACACGCAACTTCCAAAAAGTTAACTTTTGTCTCGTCAGTCCACAGAGTATTTTCCCAGAAGTCTTGGGGATCATCAGGATGTTTTCTGGCAGAACTGAGATGAGCCTTTATGTTCCTTTTGCTCAGCTGTGGTCTTCATCTTAGAAATCTGCCATGCAGGCCAGTTTTGCTCTTTCTTATGGTGGAGTCATGAACAATGACCTTAACTGGGGCAAGTGAGGCCTGCAGTTCTTTGAATGTTGTTCTGCTGTCTTTTGTCGCTGCGCTCTTGGGGTGATTTTGGTCAGCTGGCCATTCATGGGAAGGTTTACCACTATTCCATGTTTTGGCCATTTCTTCATAATGGCTCTCACTGGGGTTTGCTCGAGTCTGAGCTCTGGAAACAGCTTTATAACCTTTTCCAGACTGAGAGATCTCAATTATTTTGTTTCTCATTTGTTTCTGAATTTCCTTGGATTGTGGCATGATGTCTGGCTTTAGAGGATCTTTTGGTCTACTCCACTTTGTCAGGCAGGTCCTATTTAAGTGTGTGGCAGTAATCAGGCCTGGGAACAGAAATTGAACTTAGCTTTCCAAAGATGTGATACACCATGGTTAATTTATGTCACAATTATTTATTTTTTTTACATTTTTTTTACACGGGGCCATGTGGGATTGATTTGTTTTCCCTTAATAATAAACATGTTTATTTAGAAACTGCAAAACACTTTTTCACATACAGTCTATGTACAAGCCTGCATGTTCAGGCTATGAGCATGCATGTATCTAATGGGAGATATTTCTACCTTGTGACAGAAGCCAACACTCTCCTATAGGCGTCACTGAGTGGGTCTTCAGGCAGCAGCAGCGCAGCCATGCCTCCAGTGGCCAATGCTCCTCGCCGATGACATGTCTTAACCAACAGATCCATGTAGCTGCGCAGAAAATGCTTCTCCATGTTCACGTATTTATGGCGGTCAGGCAACAGGAAGGCTGGTCGATGACCTGGGGAACTTCTTCAGTTCAGTTTGACTTTTTGATCATGTCCTTTGTTCTATAGTTTATGAACTGTGAAAAGTTGCTGGACTGTTAAGAGTTACTAAAGTTTCCACTAGGCTGCGGTTTAACTCTTAAGTCCCATGAATATTGACTAAAAGGAAATCTAAAATATTATTTTGTAGTCAGATTTAGATTGGAAACATAATGTCAAAATTATAATATTATCTGAAGTACTATGGCTTTAATATCAATATGGAAATCAGCTAAATTTCAGCAGAAGATCTGTGGTTTCACAAGAATTGGTGCTGAAATGAAGAAAAAAAACTAAAATGACAGGGGTGTGTCAGGAGTGGGGTCTCTAGCTCTGCTGCAGTGGAGGGGTGGTGCAGGGGGCTCAAGGGGGCAATGCAATGGGGGTGGAGATGATTGTACCAACGAGGTCTCTTTTCTTTTAGTAACGCCAGGGACCTGAGACTAGAGACCTCAGAGTGTGGAGTCAGCTGCAAAGCTGACTGCCTTGAAAAGACCTCGGTGCCAAACCACAAAGAAACATTTCTGTGTGTTAAATAAAAGAAACGGAAAACAGTCACCTGAACGCTGTGTGGGGTCCAGATTTTTCACAGACTAAAATCTATAATGTTCAACTCACCAAACTTATTGACAAAGGAGGCTGAGTAATCCCAGATACCACAGTTGAGTCCTGCTGAATGCTCTTGCAGCTCATAGAGAATCTCCTCCATCTCAAAGGCTGCTAACACATTTTCAATCAGGACTGTGGCCTTGATGCTGCCCAGCGGAAGACCCAGCTAGACACATGTGAGGCATGGATTCAGTCAGATACATATATAGAAGCAGTCAACAGTGCATGCAGTCCATTTAGGCTCGAAATGTTGTGGGACTGTCCTGGCTAGCATGTCTCTATAACACTGGAACAGTGTACTGGGTGAACTGGAGTAATGTCTGTTTTCAAAAAGGAGACTAAAGAATAGAAGGATCACGCTCTGCACAGTGTACACCAGGCTACTGCAGAGGAGAGTGCATTGGTTAGTCAAAGAGTATGTTGCACTCTGTAGGTTGATCATTTTCATTTCTATCAAAGAATGTGGCATTCATTCCTAACAGCCTGCATTTTGAGATCTGATGTGTTTTCAGATTCAACATAATTATATATACCTATATATACTTGTTATATATACTTGGTACACACACACACACACACACACACACACACACACACACACACACACACACGGCTGCACACGGCCTTCAGGCTCACCTAGGCCTCTTGTAGAGGCCCTGAGGTTAAAGGATAAAAGAGCTTTTAGCTTTTCAGCTCCATCTTTTTTCTCTTTTGTTTGTCAGTCTTTATCAACCACTTCTTCCACATTAAACTCTCTTCTACAAGGTGCATGAGAGAAAAGGGAAGGTAGGTGACAGGCCAGTTGTAGGCTGCTGTCAGTGCTTGTAGGGCCAGTGCACAGTGGCCCTACAAGCCAGAAACACAAGACATACTACAAAAACAAGTTTATACATAAACACAAAAAATAGTGCAAACCTTCTGCTGTGTCCAAACAAATATTTTGTTCCAAAGCCTGGCCTCCATATAGCCCTCCACCTACAGAACAAAGGATAACAGTGCAAACCCAGATAAATGAAATCATCAGCATATTTAAACATATGTAGGTTTGCACGTGTTACTTTTGACAGGTAGAAAAAGGGTCCACTCTTCTGTTCAAACAGTGCCTTTCCACAGTGAAACATGAGGAGCCCAAAGTCAAAGAGAGGGCCAGGAGCTTCTTTCCCCTCCACCTGACGACAGAAAACCACACGTTATTTTTCTCACCAATCGTTTCATGTATATGATCCTTAGTGTCCCTTCTGTGTCAGCTATCTGTCATTTCAGTGAATTTGTGCCCCTTATGTCTATTATTCAGACCACATTTGATTGCTTCTAACAAAACAACCATTGTAACAAACTGATGTTAAGAAAATTCAATACTACCATCATGTTGTGCTCCACCATATTCCACGCACGGGGACGCAGCATCAGCACGGGAGCCTGAGATATATGTGGAACATCTGCAGATGAAGGACGCCAGAGGAATAGCTTATGAGAAAACATGGTAAAAATAAAAACACAGCTTTTTTAAAGGATTTTCTAAGGATTTACAAGTTAAAACTTAAATTTTCAAACAGGGTTACTCTCGGCAGCTCAAGGAATTCCAGCATGGTACAGTGAGAGGATGAAGGACAAATTTCCTTGCTGCTAAATATTCCACATTCAAGTATTATATCAAAGTAGGAGTGGACGAGAACAACAGAAACAAAGTGGTAGCCCAGGTAAAATTACAGAGCAGGGTCATGTGGCCCACAGTGTGCAGAAGTCACCAACTTTCAGACAGTAGCTACAGACCTCTAAACTTCAGGTGGCCTTCTCACAAATGTGTTTTTGGAAGAATGGTAAAATATTCCCATAAATATACTTCTAAACCTTGTAGAAGTTCTTCCCAAAAGAGGTAAAGCTGCACAGTGTAGACTGATATCATATTAAACCCTATGGATTAAGCCTGGCTGTCACTCAAGTTCATATGCATGTGAAGGCAGACGAGTAAAGACTTTTGGCAATATATTGTTCTTTCTTTTTACTAAGATTGTACGGACTGTGTCTCTCAGAGTAAATTGAAGATAAAGGTGAAGTAGAGCTCTCACTGGGGAACAGGTTATGCACTGCTTTAAAAACATTGTAAATCCCTTTGATCTGGTTGTAATAAGTCGGGCAGTTTCCATCATCAAAGTCAACCTGCAGAAACCAAAAAGAGCACTGTAAGAAAAAAAAGTCAGCAATGACTCAGAAGAAACAATATTAATATATAAATTTAGGTAACAATGTCAGACATGATTATAAAAAATCAGTATTAAGAATTTAGTTTTTTAACAAACCCAGATTGTGCAGCTGTGAGGTGAACAGTGTTAAAACTGGTTGGCAGACATTAGATTAAACGGTCTAAGAGGAAACTAATCTATCGAGGGTTTTGGTTCTGGTTTAGCTAAATCCTCCCCCATTTTATTGGATTTTCACCTGTTTGAAACAACCAAATAAATAAATTTCACCAATTTAAAACATTTAATGTGTGACCAAAGAATACCAAGGACTGTTGAGCAACTATAATCCTATAAAAATGGTACATTTTGTTGTTTTAAACATTTCTTATGTTCTGTTGTGAATAAAACAGGTTTATGAAATTAGCAAATCATTACATGCTGTTTTTATTTACATTTTACGTCTGACCTTTTTGGAGTTTTAATAATGCTGAAACTAACACAAAAAAAATCAACATTTCTGCACAAAATAATAAACTGACATGAGCAAACCCAATGTGGAACATTTAGCAGTGAACATTAAAGTTTTAGCTCTATGTACTGTATTATTGCACCTGTGTAGCACCTGTATGCCTTGTGCTGGTGACAGAAGAGCTTTAATGAAGCGCTCAGTATCACAGGGTGCCAAGTCTCCAATATCTACATGTCTCTTTTGGAGCCTTGAGGGGACGGGAAGGACCTTCCAGTCTGGGTCTCTCCTGATATGTGTGGTACTTTCCAGGAAGCTTGGCAGATCACCTGTGAGATCCAGCTGGGCCTTTTTAGACACTCTCAGCTGTAGAATCTGAAGAGGAGAGAATCATCCTAACTCAAACAAGTCCTTCATTTATTCACAAAGAGGTTTTTTGGCTGTCCTACCTCGTCCACCTCCTCATCAAATGTAGAAATCAGTTCATGCAGGAAGTGGAGGGAGTCAGTGGTAAAGAGAGTTGCATATTCTTTTTCCAGGCCTAAAGGAGAGGGGCACAGCTCCATACCTGACACTGTGGACAAAAAGATTTGTATTCACATGTCGGTATGATGTGGGTTCATTTCAATTTTCACAGAAAGCTGCAAAATCTATAAACCTCAAAGGTGCATAGCAGTAGTTTAATCATTAACATTGACAATTAAGTTATAATGAACAGACCTGAAAGATACTCCAGTTTGTAATATTTGTAGTTGTATTTGTACGATGGATGTATGAGCATTCCTCATAAAATGAGTTGTAACATAAAAAAGAAAATATAATTAGAAAAAGCCTGTTAGGTATCTGTTTAACCCTTTCACGCGTAGTGGTCACTACAGTGGACGGCTATTCAAAGGCTGTTTTCTTGTATTTGTGTCAGTGTTGATGCTATACTTGCACATAAACACACACCTGTGTATATTATTTATTCGTTTGTCAAATTCATAAGTGTGAAAAGATTTTGTTTATTATTCAAATATGCTTTGCTTGTGATTGTGTAAACTCTGAATGACGATTCACCCTGATAAACATGAAGCCTTGCCTATGCTTATCAAATGCCTGTGAAGACAAGTTCCTGTGTAAAGAGGAACGGAAAGTGCCACTTAAACAGATGTTTAGTATAGTATGAACAGAACGTTTTAGCAAGATATGCATTTGTCAGTTAAGCAATCTATATTCTGAGAACAGGCGGAGACTGCCTCCGTCTGCTGTGTCCTATATAACCTGCAATAAAGAAGAGTACTGTGTGACTCTCTCTCGAGACGTTCACCCATGTACATGTGATTGATTATATTGTCTCACTGTGTCTCTGTTTTACTTTGGCAGCCTTCTATTTGGGAAATTTCCCCCGACATTTCTTGGTCCTTCGAAGCCGGATGAGACAGCCTATTTAAAGCAGCTCCCATAAGAGGCGCCTCACCAGGTCCCGTCGGTGCGAGAAGCCCACGTTGAAGTCTGCCGGCAGCTCACGCACTAGGCGCGTGATAAAGCCCAAGAGCGTGAATTCGGGTCTTGGTCAACGCTTTACAAGCGGTCCGCACCGTCGGGGCTGATCAGGTGCATCTGAAGAAACCAGCGCCAAGGTAGGACAGACTACTTTGAGATAATAAAGGTTTGCGCAAAAAACCAAAACGAAACTTAAAAGAAATAGCTCGCCCAAGAAGGGCTGGAAGCAGAAGGCTCGCCCGCAGAGGGTTGGAAGCAGTAAAATAAATATTGAGCTTGTCTAAGAATGATTGGTAGCTCCCGAAAGGGTAAAAATAGGCCTATAAGCTCGCCCAAGAGAGGCTGGAAGCACTACGCTCGCTTTAAGGAAGCTGGTAGCATGAACGCGCTGAAACTGTCTGTCTTTTATTGTCTATTTTTGTGGTGGAATAAGTTGATTTTACAGCACAATAAGGAGGCTGAACTATTCCACTGATTTGTTTACTGTTGGTTGCTGAAGTACTGGTGAACTGAGAGGAAGGTCGTGTTTTATCACATAAAGTCGACACCGCTTTTGAGAATAGCTCAAAAGTAGAAGGGCGTGTCAGCCACCTCTCTGTTCTCGTGCCAGTGAAAGCGCCCGCAGGTGTGTGTGTGTATTACTAAGCGCTAAATACATAAAGAAAGAAATAAAATAAGTAGAAATAAACATATAAAACAAATAAGAAAATGGGAAATAAAGCAACAAAACTCACTGCTGACGAGCAGTGGCTAGAAAAGAAATGTCCAGGCGCGGACAAATTAGTGCATATAGATGGAGAAATCCAAAGAAAACCTAAATGTCCCACGTGGGAGGGAAAATGCATTAACTAAATTATAAGAAACCCTCCAAGCAGAAATAAATACTGAAAAGGAAGCTAAAAGAAATCAAAGCATACACAAGAGTTGTAATATTTTAAAGCATGGAAAGAGGAATGAAGTGGAATAAACAAAAGGTTAAATTAAGGTTAACTTAAATTAAAGCAATGAAACAAAATTGGGAAGACAACCAAGCTGAATGAATAGAATGCGTGAAACCAGATAATTCACACAAAATATATCAAATAAAAAGAGAGATGCATAAGGCATATTAAGGCTGTGTCATTGTTCAGCCAAGGAAAATGTCTCCAGCTTGGGAAGGTGTGAAGATGCAGATTCACACAGACCCGTGATGGATACATAATAAAATATAAACTAATATACTATTGTATATTAGTAGTAAAGTAGTGAAGTAGTGTATTGTAATATACTATTGCTGTTATAAAAAGGAAAAACAATACAATGATAACATTAATAATGACATACTATTAATAGGAAGAGGCACCTCAGTCAGTTATGATGTGAGGTGGAAGATTGTTAAAAGTAGTCTAAATCAAGCTTAAGGTTTGCTCAAACTCAGTACAATGATATAGGAGATGAAGAAAATAAGGAAATAACTACACTAATCAGGTGCAGAGACACTTGACCTGCTTGTAAACCTGTCATCTTAGATGAGACTTTGTTAAGGTGAAGAGCAAACCTATACTAACAAACTAATGAGCCAAACCCGTATACAACAGCTAAAGCTACAAGATTGAGAAGCTGAATTAAATATGTGGACACTACCAAGCTAATGAGGAGCGGTGACGCGCATGGAGATGCTGGTTTTGCTCACTACAATTGTATAAATAGAGTTTGAATTCATTACTGTGGATGTACAGTGAGTGACCTCTATATATCTTGAAAAGCATGTCTGAAATACTCGTATGAAAGCATATTTTGAGTGATTTTAACTGTGTGAATGCTGTGAGTAGAGTGAGGGAACAAGTGGAAGTTTGAGAGAAAAGGCAGTGTGTGTGATGATTCCTGATGTCTGAAAGAGCTCAATTTAAAAGTGTGTGTGAAATAAAGGTGTATCGTTTTTAGATCAAGGGATTTAGATTGTTTTTAGTAGAATTAAAAGGGGTTTTTAGACTATAAATAAAATGAAAGACAGAGTCTGCAGAAACAGGAAATGTGTGCCTGTCGGTGACAGGAAACCGTGTGTGTGTGAGGAGAACTCTGTGATAAGATGCATGAATTAAACCGTATTGTAATAAATACTTGCAATGAAGAAAGCAGCTTACACTCAATTAATATGAACGCAAAGCCTTGATGATGCCATAGGCAATTTGTTTTATTTTTGTTTGTTTGCTTAGTAAAGCTTGGAAAATAAATTTGTGATCATACTTGTGGATCACAGTGGCACATAATGATTTGGGCATATGATTTACTAATGGAGATGTAATAACTTTATTCTAAAATTCAAGGAGAACAAACAAGAACAACACCTTCAGTTGTGTCTTGTTGTTGTTCTCTGTGTAGTGTGCAGCACATCAGAAGAATGACTATGAAATTACAAAGGGAAACAATTTTACTGACAAAGGATGAACAAAAAGCAGCTCCCACAGCTGAGCAAAGGAAATGGCTGAAATGCGGAGCGCAACTAAGAGATGACTTGATGACTTGTGAAGGAAAACCAATACTTCCAAAATCTCTACACAAAACAGCAGCCTTAGTGACGCATGGAGTTACTCTCCATGCGTCAACAGGAGGGATAGGAGATATAATCTCCAAAACACTTTTACACTCTAAATTTCGAAACTTCAGCAAAAGAATTTGTAAGAACATGCATGATTTGCCAAAAAAACACAATGTACAAGGGAATCTTAGACCAAAGAGAGGTCATTTTCCCACACCACCCCATCCTTTTCACACAATCCACATGGATTTTATTGAACTAAATGAATGCCAAGGCTCAAAATACGCTCTAGTGATCATAGACGTATTCTCAAAATGGCCAGAAATCTATCCAGTAAAGAAAGCAGATGCCATTTCAGTAGCAAAATGCTTATGTAACCATTTTATTCCAACATATGGCATCCCCACTCTGATAAGATCAGATAATGGGACACACTTTGTCAATGAGGTAATCAGCAAAGTCTCTGAAGCACTAGGGTTTAACATCAAATATCACTGTGCTTATCATCCTCAAAGTGCAGGATTAGCGGAAAGAACTAACGGCACAATAAAACAGAGACTTAGAACATGTATGGAAGAAACAGGAAGGCCGTGGCCAGAGTGCATAGGCCTAGTAAAAATGTGGATGAGACTAACACAGGGTTCTCAGAAACTCACACCTTTTGAAATCATTCATGGCAGACCATTTCCACTGCCAATCACAAGTGAACCTTTAGATAAATCAATCAGAGAAACTACACTAGCAGAATGGATGTCGAAGCTACTAGAAAACAAAGATATTGTTCTAAACAATAAATTGCCTTCCGAATCTTCTCCAGTATCTTGCAGGTTGAAACCAGGTGACTGGGTCCTGATTTGAGTTCTCCATAGAAAGAATTGGAGCTCGCCCCGCTGGGAAGGACCCTACCAAGTGCTCGTCACCACGCCAACCGCCTGTAAGATAGCAGAAAGACCATCTTGGATTCACCAAAGCCACTGCAAGAAAGTGAGTGACAGCCCAGACTCATAGACGCCGGCACCCCTACCCTCAGGTGATCTGACTGGTGAAGGGAGGGCTGATCGGGTATATCCCGCCCTCTGCTTCTTGCCAGTAGTCTACTCACCTGAGGACCTAGGTGTGTTTGGTCGCCATGAAGACGCTTGTTGTCCTCGTGGCTGTCCTCCTACTCTCAGCAGGACTCCTCATGTTTCTAGAGGAAGGTACAGAAGACAAACAGCACCACCTACGGACGAGGTGGACGCATGACAATTCACACCTCCGTGACATGACACAAGACCACATTCACCCATGGATGAATAACGCATGGTACCGCTACGTACATGACAGAACTAAGGGAGAGCCTAATAACACTGCATGTTACGTCTGCTCCCACATGCCATGCACCTCGACACATCCCACCTTTTATGGAAACTACATGAATAAAACACAAGCCAAGTGCGCTGCCAGCTTCGCGGGCATTGGCTATCAACATAAGAAAATCATCATTGATGAGACAAGCTCTGTCATCTATTCACTTAACCTTCTTAGTATCTTTCAGGGACCACCCCGACACGAGGTAATCACCATCGAAAACGCTGGACTTGACAACGGAACGTGTGACCGGCTCTTCTGGATCAACTTCAACGTGACGAATCGGAACACGTCCATTCACTTCCCAGTATTCTTGGACCAAACCCCAGGGAAGAACCACTCCATGTGCTACCGACAAGACAACGGTAACAGACCCCTAGGCAACACCACCAACTGTAACCAAACCGCAGCCAACGGAGAGGGCGCACCTGTAAACACGTCCGCGCCCAGCAACGGCACCTACTGGGTGCAGGGAATGGCCTGGCTGTGTGGACAACGTGCCTACTTCATACTGCCACCCGGATGGACGGGCACCTGTGCCCTAATCTTCATTTCAGACCACACCTTCAGGATGTCAGCTGTAAATAGCTCTCAGACTACAAGACGACGACGAGACGTCTCCACAATGCAACCACATGACCCCATCTATGGCAGTGATGTGCCAGAGGAATTTAAGCTTTGGACCACCGGACAAAAGGTCCTCCACTCACTGTTTCCATGGGTGGGCACCGGAAAGAACATGTTAAGGATTGAAACTTTGGACTACCGCTTTGGACTGTTCCTGAATGCCTCGTGCAAAATCAACAATCAACAAAATGAAGAGATTGATGCCCTGCGCATAACTGTGATGCAACACCGAGTCGCACTGGACAGGATTCTGGCTGAAAAAGGAGGACTCTGTATACTCTTTAACAACACATGCTGTACATACATTCCAGATAATGTTCACTCTTCCAACATGACCGACGCCTTACGCACGCTGAAACAACTCAGGGACACTCAGCAACAGGACTACGTCACGAACACTGAAGATTGGCTTACCTGGCTGTTGAGTGGTTCCTGGAAATCTCTTTTAATAAAAGGACTGGTTTTTGTAGTTCTTCTACTCCTACTCTGTTGTTTTACTTCTTGTATCTTACCATGTGTACAATCAATGATTAATAAAGTTGTTGCAGTTCATGTGCAGGCATACCTGACACTGAAATGCTGTGATACACCAATGTATGACGTGCTGATTAAAAATGCGCTGCAAGAAATCATGCACAGATAATAAACCAATGGTGTTTTAACTAGTGTGAAAGTTAAACAACAGGAGGGAAATGTGAAAAGATTTTGTTTATTATTCAAATATGCTTTGCTTGTGTTTGTGTAAACTCTGAATGACGATTCACCCTGATAAACATGAAGCCTTGCCTATGCTTATCAAATGCCTGTGAAGACAAGTTCCTGTGTAAAGAGGAACGGAAAGTTCCACTAAGCAGATGTTTAGTATAGTATGAACAGAACGTTTTAGCAAGATATGCATTTGTCTGTTAAGCAATCTATATTCTGAGAACAGGCGGAGACTGCCTCCGTCTGCTGTGTCCTATATAACCTGCAATAAAGAAGAGTACTGTGTGACTCTCTCTCGAGACATTCACCCATTTACATGTGATTGATTATATTGTCTCACTGTGTCTCTGTTTTACTTTGGCAGCCTTCTATTTGGGAAATTTCCCCCGACAATAAGTCAAACCGTACATTGTCCTCCTGAGTGGACATGTAAAAAACTATTTGAAAAGTACATGTTTTAAAAAATGAAGTTCCAAAATCTTTTTCTCATGGCTAAAGATGAATAAAAATACTTAAGTAAATAATCCTGATTGAGGTTGTCGTAATTCATGCATTAAAGGGTTAAGGAGCTCCTCGGCCGCTGGGTTGTCACCATTCAAAGCGTCCCTGGGATTTCAACCCCCCACACCCCTGCTGTCAGTTACTGGAGGTTCCTTGCATTTAACATCATGTCTGACGCTGTTGCCGGATCTGGAGATCTATCCAAGCAGCCCTCCTCAGGTCAGTGGAACACAACAAACGCCTAACAGATAGTCAGAGTCTCTGCACCTGTCTACCAAGTCGGTAAAAAGGTCTGGTCGTCTACTAAAAATGTTCAGCTCAAGACTGAATCTAAGAAATGTGCGTCTCATTTCATTAGTCCCTTCGATACTGGAAATAAACTGCTAAAAAGATGACATTAAAGAGTTGTTAAACTCTGCATAAAGAAAGGTGGTGTTGACAGTTAAAATGCAGACTAGTTAAGAGCATTGGTCAGTCTGTTGTCTAGTCATTTAAGCAGCAAGAAAGGCTATTACTGTACAAATGAGAAGAGACATGGTGGGCATACAAAAGGACATCTAAGCTGAAAAAGGAAAAACTGGAATTGCAGCAATATTGGAACAAAGCAGGCAAGTTCGGAGGTAGTTGGGGTACCAGAAGCTTACCATCAACGCTTCAGAGCGTGGAGAAAGTCTAATAAGCAGTCACATGCTGAGTTTACAATGGACTTAACCAAAAATTTCAACAGATGGTGCTCTGCAGTAGGGCTATTACTTGCCATGACAACTCATACTGGAAAGCAGACTGTCCTTTAGTTCATACAGGTAAAAATGTTCAACCTGCTGCTCTTAACATTCCTGCAAGAACAGTTTCCATGGTCTCTGAAGGAGGCCCTGCTTAAGTCAGATCTGAAGCACAAAAATATTCTTTTGTGTCAGATATATTTGTATCACTCAAAGGTAAAGATAACATGGCAGCCTGTAAAAACACTTTGTGACAGGAGCAAAGAATCCATTTTGGCATCGGTGTTATCCTTTTCTCAGGACACTGGTCAGTGTGTGTGCTTGTTTGGGGGCTGAGAGTAACCACTTCTTGTAACACACTGCATAAAGTCTTTGTGTATAGAACCAGATTTAAATGTTCCTGAACATTTTTCAGTTTCCCAGCAAGAGCTAATTCAAGCACAGTGTGCTGATGCTACTAAGTACTTTTTGACAGAGTGCAGCTTAGTGAAGTTAGAAGTGCAGCGTCTGAATGAGGGATGTTCTGGTTCATAAGTGGGCTCCACAAGGTGGCACAGAAATGAAAGGTGACTGCAAGCGAGGTTTACGATGGCTTCTGTTGGCAGAGTACAAGATTTAACCCTAATTACTTGGTCTTTGGTCAAAGGTATGAGGACCTTTAGCAGTGCTGCAGAATCAGTGGTCTCAGATGAACTACCTGTGAATTTGATCATGTTAATGGTTTCTGGCACAAACTATGTGGCAGGCACTCAAAACAGAACCTGGAAAGGTTTCAGGTCAGGGTGAAATATTTCAATGAAGCAGCAGTTTAATGATGGTGACCAGGTCCTGGCATTTTTTGCCAGTTGTAGGGACACTGTATGAAAGTCTCTGGGCCAAATACTGTGATACAGCAAATGTCAGAACAGAATGATCTCATATCCACTCCAGACCACAGGAAAAAACTTTGTCACGTTAATTTGTTGAGACTATATCATGTTTGTGCTTTATCTCTTGGTTCATCAGGCTCTGTAGATTCTCCTTCCTCAGCAACACGTCCACCTTTGACTGCTTGTGCAGTGGCACAGTCACAGTCACCCATTTGTGTGGGGCAGGAGCACCAGGTGGTTCTTCGCTGCACGGTCATTTGAAGAATTCAAAAAACGCTTGATGAAAAGTAATGAAAGTAGCAGCCAGGTCCTGCTTATCAAATCCAATTGATGAATGAATTATCGTTAAGTGTGACAACCTCTATAAAATCAGAAATTGTCTCCATGGAATTGCAGCAAAAGCCAAAAAACAGCAACAAAAAGAGACTCATTTAACATGCTATCAAAGTTCATGGCAGTACGACCAGAAAAAGACCAAACAGGGTTTGTCAGCCTTTCAGTTTGTAGCTCTGTTCATAAGGTTCATTATTCACTTGGATTTTATTTAGAGAAAGATAAGACTGTCATTAGCAGACAGCTGTAAACTAAACACAAACCTTTGTTTTGGCTGAATGCAAAGTTCCAGAAACTCTGAATCTGTGAAAAGAGAACAGCAAACTAAATCTTATGACTGACAGAAAAGATACAAACAATAAAACATTACAACACGAGAACAAAGGGAGGACTGAGGCTGTAAATATACATATGAGGTAAACCAGAATAATGAGATGCTGCTGAAATTAATCCAAGAAGACAAAGAGGACAGAAGCTTCAAAATAAATCAGGAAGTAACAAAAAGAGAAACGGAAACAGAATTAAAAACACACAGAACACAGCAGGACAGGAAGACTGAAACTCAGGGAATTAACTAAAAACAATTAGCAATAATTAGTTATATAAGAAGACAGAATGTGTCACAGCCAGGGAGCAGTCATGTGGAGTATTGAAAAAAGGATCCAAAATGCAGGCACTGGCTGGGGTGCGAGTGAGTGTTTATTTACAGCGGTGATAAGGTGACAAAAACAGGAAGAGCAGAGCGGGGAGTAAACAAACCTAAACTGGGAAAACTAAAGAACAAAACTTAAACCAGACACTCACGGGAGGAGGAGCAAAATGCACAAAGAGAGATGGCAGAGAGACGCAGAATGAATACCAGGTAACATAGAAAAATGCAGACTGACATGGAATTAAACAGACAACGCGACAGAGAGCACAGGAAAACACAGGGCTTAAATACACAGGGGAGTAATCAGGGAATGGGCAACAGGAGGGAGACACAGCTGGGAGAAATTAGGCTGACAGGGGAGAGGTAAAACTGAACACACTGACATGAGACATGAACTTTCAGAATAAAACAGGAAACTAACAGACACAGAGAACCAGACAGGACACTGAACTAGACAGGCAGACTCACGAGCGGACACAGTGACACCATAGACAGACAGAGGGAACACAGAAGTGGGAGCAGGCAGGCACAGAACAAAACCTTAACAAACGGCAAACCTCAACCAAAGATATAACAGGATAAACAAGCACAGGAAATAATATAAAGAAACACAAAACACTGAGTAGACAGACTCAGGACCATGACAGAATTAAAACCAAACATAAAATCATGAGGGGAAAAAGCTAAATTAAAACACTCAAAATGACCAGAACAAGGAACTAATTAAGCAGAAACATAGAATATTAAACACGACTAAAATAGTAAAAGTTAAACGGTAGCAGAGGGTAGAGGACCCAGCACCATAACAAGTTTCTCACACACTGTTATTGGATTTTGGCTTCATTTTTGTTGATTAAATAATAATACAATATTTTACACACTATGCAGTTCTGAGAAAAATAATAATTTCATTTCAAAAGTAGACACTTTGTCTTTGCAGCCTACAGCACAGTAATCCAAGTTGGAAATACTGCACATATGTCTGGTACAGCACTTTAGCTGCTGCACATATACAGCTCATGAAACTGTTCCAACTCCATAATAACATCTCTTCATTGATGCAGCTGTTTCACTCATAAAGCTACATTCAGTACAGTGCATGTCTGTTTCGCTGCAAAATAAAGGAGTACTCACAGACGAGCAGTGACGGTCCTCTGCTGACTCCACAGACGTGGACTTTGTGCTTTGACGACTAGTTAAACAGCAACACCGTTGTTTGTATTCAGAGTTGAAAGTCCTTAACTATAAGTGGAAATTCAGCATGCAGCCAATCAAACACACAATACACGCTATTCAGTCATATGATCAAATGAACAATGTTATTTATGTGGTGTAATGAGCAAAATTGTGTTTTTTCTTTGCTGGGAATTACTAAATGCATTTGTATATTCATCTGAAAGTCTTTCAGCTTGCACATCCCCTCTGTCCCTTGGCAAACAGCTTCTCTACATTCTTAAATTGCCTCTTTTGTCATTTCTTAAAATCTTTAAGAATGAATAGTGAGGCAACTGTTGAAAAAATGGAAATAGTTTATAGGACTTTATTAGAAGATGTGCTTTTTATCATACTTTTTATCTGCTGGTGGCCTGGATGCCATAATTTCATGTGAGCATGAGCATTTGTTCATCTTGGCTAAACTCTTACTCATGTATCCTTTTTCATATTCATTTTGTTATAACGATTCTTATTTTATTCGCCCTTTTCTTCATTCTCACACACCTCACGTTTGCCTCATTTCCTCTCTTCACCTGGCACACATTAAATAAGGACTGCACTCCCTTATACTCACTATTTTCACTTCACCTTTAAGTTAATGACTTAAATTCTGACTTTTTTTTCTCTTTCAGAATTCAGTAGTTTAGTATTCAGTGTGTATTTTATAGTTATAATTTGTAGATTCAAGCCTCTTCATATTTTTGGCCACCAGATGCCACCAAAGAGAACTCAGCTGAAAAGCCTCAAGTAGTGAACTCTTATTTTTCAGTACAAGCTTCAACTCTTCAAAAAGCTTCATTCAGGCCAATGACTGTAGAAAAGATGGAGGAGCTGGACAAAATCACTCGTTTAGGTGAGCTGCCATGTTGAAATTTTTGGAGTAGTGACTTGAGGTGGAGTGGCAACGTCACACTCCTGCCCACACACCCACTGGACGTGACCCCGCCTCCATACACACACACACACACACACACACACACACACACACACACACACACACACACACACACGCACACACTCTTCATGTAGCCGGGCTGCTCCAGTTTTGACAGTATTTGCTGACGGGTTTACTCCAACTGATGAGGTAAATCCAACCTAGAACATCAAACATCCCTCTGTAGCTAATTATGTTAATTGATGTTAAGTTAATTAATGAGTTACTGTGTATTTACACAGAAGATCATCGGCTGCCCTCTCCCCTCCCTGATGGACATTTATTCCTCCCGCTGCCTCAGCAGAGCATCAAACATCATCAAGGACAGCTCCCACCCTGGTTTCAACATGTTCAGCCTGCTTCCCTCAGGGAAGCACTGCAGGTGCATCAGCACAAAAACCCACAGACTCAAGAACAGTTTCTTCCCCAAAGCCATAACCACCCTGAACTCATACATGCACTTATAACACAATTGTACACACAATTGTATTTGTACATTATATATATATATATATATATATATGTGTGTGTCCCTCAGGGAGGGGAGAGGGCAGCCGATGATCTTCTGTGCTGCCTTGACTACACTCTGAAGGTTGTTTTCTGAACACCAGGCTGCCAGCTTCAGGACTTCCTCTCTGTAGTCTCCCTCGTCTCCCTTTGAGATGAGTGCGACTACTGTAATCGTTCAGGCTGGTGATGGGAGACTTCTTCGGCACTGGGATGATTGTGGCTGATTTTAGACAGGATGGGATGGCTGCCTGATCCAGTGAGAGGTTGAAGAGTCTGGTGAAGATGAGGGTGAGCTGGTGGTCACATGCTCTTAGCACCTTGCCAGGTACTTCGTCTGGACCGGCCGCCTTCCTGGGGTTCACTGCTAGGAGCACACATCTGACATCGTGCTCCGTTACAGTGAGTGGAGCAGTGCAGGAACCAGGTGAGGATGAGGATGGGAGCAGGGCTGAGGCAGATGAGTGCTGCTGTTGTGGTGTTTCAAAGCGGGCGAAGAAGCTGTTTATTTCCTCTGCCAGCTGCACACTCAGGTTTTCTGTTTTCACAGTGCTGCCTCTGTGGTTGATGATGTCATGTATTCCCTGGCACACCTCCCGTGTGTTGTTGCTGGACAGGTGGGACTCGATGCTTCGTTTATAGTCTGTCTTGCCTTTTTTAATTCCTCTTTTCAGATCAGCTCAAGCAGCCCTGTACAGAGCTCTGTCACCTGACCTGTGGTGGGTCAGGCGGAAATGTTGGGAAATGTTAGGTTTAAAACAGCAGAAGGTTTTGTAGAAGTGTGATTTGTGTTTTTTATTTAACAACAGGACCTGGGGTTCAGCAGGACAAAGCTGGGTTTCCTGGGTCCAGAAGTTTAGAGAAATTTCCTCCCTTTCTTTCATCACAGCTCTCCTGTGCCAGATGTTCTGCGGACCTACTGAGAGGCATCTTTTCAGAAATATCAGGAAGATTGAATCACATCGCAGATCAAGCAGAACTCATTATCTTCACCAGCAGCTCCTTCAGAGGGAAATCTTCAGACCTCCAATGTAGGCCCACCGCATTTCATGAACAGTGTTATAGTGACTTTTGCTTTCTGTAATGTTACGTTAAGTACTCACATCATCCTCATATAATGCACAGAGGCTCACTTTCACATAATGATGTTATAAAACATACAAGTGAAGGCCTTTTACTTTAAATCAGGTTTTATTTAACTCTGTCAGAGAAAATCTCATCCTCTCCATGCAGCTGAGTACATCCGGTGTTTAATACAGAAGCTCTGCAGGTCTGAGATCAGCGGCTCTCCAAAATCAGTTACTGTTTATGCTCCTATATACTGACGCCAGCTACATGAATGATTAATCCCTTTGACTTCTTGTCAAAGCAATAAATAAATAAAGCAATAAAAGCAGTAAAACAATAAAATAACATTTTACTGCTTGGGTGTGGCATCCTTTGTCTCTCCGATTCCTGAAAGGCAGAGATTCATGGCACCATGTAACACTAATTTGAAACTGTAACTATTTAATATAAATTTTGAAAATGTATAATTTGAGCACATTTGTCTTCTCTCTAACATGAAAGAACACAACAATATTGTACTACAGTTACATATCAAATTGCCAGTGTCTCAGTCTACAACATCAACACCAACCTCAAAAAGGTTGTGCCCATCAAAGAGATGGGCTTCTGTAGGGGGGGGCACTCCCACAGGGCTTAAATCTGTGACTCTCCACCATTTGACCCAAGAACTGAAGAAGCTTATCGGATGAGAGGTGCAGCGTGTTATGTTTCAGTTCATCAAATGCTGCGTGGTTGGACCTCAGGTCTGGATCAGGGTGTCACTGAGGTCCTGGACACTGAGGTGAGAGCTACTAGTCACACTCTTTTCCACTAGTACCTACTTGTCTCGACTCGCTTTCAGTCATTTTCCATTACTATCAAGTAATCTAATGTGTCTAATGTGCATGGGGTTGTTATAGCAATGCGACCCAAAGTCCACTGATGTCATTTGACCCCACGCCACAACAATGGAGGACACCGATGGGACGGTATACCTGCTGCTGGTGTATGGTTTTATGTCAGACTCCTGGACCATGCTGTTGTTTTCTGTGTAGCCAAAAGGTGATTCAATGCCAGTGAAGCTTTTCAGCTGGATAAATAAAATATATATAAAAGTCACTTTGCCAAAAACTCATTGCAGCTTGTGACAGGAAAGTTGTTTGTGGCTCAAAATGACTTTTACATCATTTAAAACAGGGAGGACACGCTCTCCTGACTCATCAAGTGAGTCTACTTCACATAAGTACTACCACCTAATGCAGGGGTGTCCAACTCCAGAACCCCGAGGGGTCCTTGGGCCCCCTGGTCAGGTTTTTTAGATGTGTATGCTGATTTAAATGGCTATAAATCTTGACAACCTCAACCCAAGCCAGTAGAAAACGTGTCGTCTACCGCAGCACCAGAGGAACGGGAACCAAAAGCCAGGCGAGTCCTCACGGTAGATTATCGAGGTTAAAACCAAAGGATTTGATAGAACGCGCCACCGGGTTCAGTGACAGTAACCTGTGGCTGGACTGGATGGCATTAAATGCCGAGGAACAGCAAGTGTCAAATTGTGTGGCTTGTGCGTCGGCTAGACCACGCTTGTTCACAGAACCAGCACCACTACATCCAGAGGATCAGTGGGGCTATGACTGTATGTCTGCAACTGACCAGAGGAGTGGTGAGCACTGGAAACTGCACGGTGTTGTCCAGTTTATTTCCCCAACCGATAAACATACAAAGGCGGGACCATTTATGCCGAAAAAAGATAATTATACGTGCGAAAATGATGATTATCTAGGTGCGCCACTTATGTTAATAGGAAACCGGGTTTCCCAAAGTGATAGACAGCTAGGGGCACGCATCCACGATCACGTGGGACGAATATGATGGGAGTTCGTGATCATAAACTCTTCGGAGAACGATTCCAGTGCGAGTTGGTGTTCAGTAAAACAGGGAGAACCACAAAAAGATGGGCTAAGTCATGCAAACACTTTGGATTGGGACCTGGGCTAGAAGTGGGCTTTATTATTATAAACTTGCGGACATAAAACTCTTTGGATCGTGTTCACGTGCAGAATACACTGACAGCTAGGCGCAAGAGACACGTGTCTGGGAAAAAGAGGTGATGAGAATTGAGAAAATGTGGCCTGGGTTGGAATTCCTTGTGGAGCAAGAGTCCGAAGGCTCGTTGGGGGTGCAGAATAGAATGGCTTTAGATGCTGTTGAGGGACATGGGCGGTGTATGTGCGATGTTCGGTGATCAGTGAGGTATGAAATGCATTCTGGGATATTTAGCTGTACCAAGTCCACACAAGTCACCACCGATGCATGCTCGATAAAACGGGCGGAGCGAGAACACATCCGGGACTTTTTTATATTCGCATTCTCGTTGTTTGATGCATGCTTAGAATTGGAACAGTACTTTGTCTCTGACTGATGACGATCACGAGTACACGAGACACGCAAATTTTTTTACGCAAATGCAGTTGTGCTGACGCATATTGAGAAAGTGCAAAGTTCTCCAGAGGCCTGGTAATGAACTAATCATTTGATTCAGGTGTGTTGACCCAGGGTGAGATCTAAAACCTGGGAGTGCATTTGAGCTTATTAAAGAGCTGTGGCTGTTGGACTTATATTCTTTAAAGTTAAGAGTTAAGTTTTATCATTTATACCTTATATCTGTTGAGTAAGTTTCCTTAATGGTTCGAGTGTGACTTTACCCTAGAAATCCTGACCTGAGGGAAAACCCTAAAAACCAAGTCAAGCTGAGCCAAGCTGACCCTTAGTGGGTTCGAGTGAAAAAGGGCATGCCCCAACATTGTTCTGGATGTATACAAGCACATCTGGGTCATCCAAACTGATGAGTACCATTTTGAGCTGCTGCAATGCAGCAGTGTTGAAATTTATATTTTAAAAATCCCAAGATTAATTATTTTCTGCAGCAATACTCTCACCATGATTATATCCTCCTTATCATCTGATGACATCTCTGATTGGAGATGGTGGCACTCATAGGGATAATGATGATGATACATCAAACGTCCCTCTTTATGTGGGCACACAGTTTAAAGCAGTAAGCATGGTTTAAAAGTTCATAACCATCATTGTGGCAGCCATGTATGGAAGCCCTTTTCCTCCACTAAAAAAAGAATCCATAACTCAAAATTTCGAGTTATTAACTCAAATGTTTGAGAAAAGTAACTCGAAATTTTGAGAAAAATCGGAATTTCGAGCTATGGGCAATTTTTACAACATTTCCACCACAATTTTTAGTGGTGGAAATGGGCTTCCATAGCCATGATCTCTGATTGGGGTTTGAGGTTTTGTTGAGGCAGCCAACACAAACAAACAAACGCTCACGGCACTAGGCTGCATGTGATGTAAGCAGAGAGCTGCTGAGTTTACTTACCTGAGCACACAAAAATCATTAACCCCATCACAAGTACTGTTTGGTTTTGCAAACATTGTTTTATTAATCCATCAGTTTGTAATATATAAATTACTTTTAAAAATCCGAGAAGCAGATGCACCAACAAGAAGAACATGGCATGAAAACACAGGAGTTATAAAAAACCTAGACTGTGTTTACAGAAGCCATTCACCCAGCGAAGGTCCACTTCTCCCAGAATCCTTTCGTGCCTCCCAAAATGTATTCATGTTTTTTCTTTTTTAAATGTACTCGACAACAGTACGTTGCTTTGTTTACAAAAAGTTCTCTGCATCTCCTGTGGCACTCAGTCCATCCAGTTCAGTGCAATGTCGGGAGTCTTGAAGCAGCCAAAACCCAGGAGTTTGTTTTTGTTGGGAGGGGCTACGGCGTGTGGCAACATGCTCGCTTCTCCTCCTCATCACGTCTCACATTTCATTCACAATGTCATCGTGCTCTCCTGCTGACAGGTCGCCATTAGAGCTAATTATGGTGCTGTTGTCTTGGTAACCAGGCGGCATGAAGGCCAGGCTGTAGGGGTAGATCTTATGGCAGGCCGCTCGATAGGCCTCAGCTGCCTTCTGCTGACCCTCACCTAGCTGGCCGTCACGCAAAGCCTCCAGGACCTCGGTACAGATCTGCAGCACAACACACACAAAGTCAACTACAGTGGACACAAAGTTGCTGTGTGACGTCATTGTTGCCAGCATCACAAACCTGAATGCTTCGTCCAGCCAGCGACTCGTCCAGCGCTGTAGCTATCTCACACGCCATCTTATCAGAAGAAGGCTCCAGGTAAACCATCATCTTAGCAGCTGAGAGACACACGAAAGACACACAATGATTTCAAACACAGCACTGAACATCATGTATGAACTGACAGAATCTGCATGATTCGAACGAGCATGAAAGGCAATATGACCGTCTTTGTTACTCGACACAGCCAACGCTCTGTTCTCTGTCAAGACGAGCGCTTCAATAATGAGGTCTGAGGCTCTGCAGAGGCCAGTCCATGACTGAAAATTAACTTCCTGAAGAAGTTGTTAATTTTACATGTTGTTTTCTAACTATAAGTAAGATTTGACAAAAGTATTTATGATTGAGTTTTAGGGGTTTATTAACATTATAGCATTTGCACTTGAACCGCCGGGTCACAGAGCACCTGATTTCAAAATGTCTGTAAACAGCATCTGTTGCAAACGAGCATTACACATTTGTGGTTTTACATTCATTTCTATGGGACCAAAGTGATTTCCTGAGCAATTCTATGTATGAGTACTCATATTTTTTTCTTTTTATTCTCAAACCTAAAATTCACAATATGATCGATAAACTTATGATGCCGTTTTAATTTAACATGAACATATAACATGATCTTTGAAATATAAAGGGATCAATAAAAGCCCCAAGATGGTAAGGAGAGGGATCCCAAAAGTTTTACAGATGCATATATGTTCAAGTGCAAACTATGAACTAAACTTAAAAACGTGTGCAGTCATTTGTGAGCAACGTTTGAGGGCTAAGCCGCTGCTAAAATGTTCACTTACTGGAAAATGGTAAAGATAAAATCAAATTGTTATTCCACATTACCTGGATTATATTTATATGAAAAACATGCAGAGTTGTATGAAGTGCTTTGAGTGCTGAGCTAGAGGAGACAGAGCTCTGTAAGAACAAGTCCATTTGAACATTTAAGGTTTGGATAAAGGCAAACGTAAAACCGTTTCACGTGTAATCAAACTGCTTTGTGTTTGTATAACGGACAGGGAGCACACAGTGTAGAGAGATGCCAAGTTTGGTTTTGTTTGCTTGTTTGTTTCAGCTCTTTGACCATGTTGGTGACAAACTTGTCTTCCACATAGATTTTAAACAAACCGGAACAAATGGCCAGAAGCAAAGTGCCAAAAGACATCATTTAAAATTGACTTTTGGCACTATGCTACTGTTGTGTTTAGACAAAATAGTTACTCTTCCCTTATACATATACCAGTGTTAAATGGCTTAAAGTTACAGTGTACAAAATTTCCACCAATAGTTAGAAAACAGAACTTGGTTGACTGCAATATGCTTAACCCCTATCACGTGAATAATCCTAGCCAGGGTGGGTAGGACAGGACAAACATGTTGTAGCCAAGACATCAAAAACATGACATTTAGACGGTACCCCATAATGACCATGGTTGGTGTAACAGGGCGGCCCTTAGCAGCTGGAATCACAGTGAGACGGACCAAGGCAAGTGCAGTGGAACAAGAAGTATTAATTTGCCATACAGCTCTCCCTACAAACACTTCATTCCCATCTAATGCCAACTGGCAGCCTTAAGTACCTTCAGCTGTCACAGACTAAACCATTATTCCACTCACAGGTAAATTCTTAAATCCCAACCTTCCACCACATTATACAATACATCAATTTGAATAAATAAATATATAAATACATTTCACACTTTCATATTAAGAGATATTTGACACTTTAATCTTATATCAAACCCCTTATTATAAAAACCCCAAAATCCAAGCACAAAAGATTCCCCACACTCCCTTAAGCCAAAGGCTGTATCCCAGTTCAGGGTCTGCAGCCTTAAAGGCCGCATTTGAAGGCCGATTACGTCACAGCGACGCGCGAAGGCTGTCCCAATTCACAGGCTCCTCGAAATGCGGCCTCAAATGCGTTCTTCATTTCCCTGAATTTTAAGGATGTGGCGGTGTAGACTTCGTGGCCCAACATATCCCAGAATGCATAGCGTGGCGGTGGGTGTGGATAATTTTGCCAAAAAAAAAAAAAAAAAAACGGCAGAAGAGGGGTGTCCGAAGAGTAAACTTTTAAAAGTACTGAATATTATGTCACTTATTTATGTGCAACTGTTTAATAATGAAGAACATTAAAACATTACTGTTGGACACATGTCGGCAAAGTTATGTGCTATTAGTGATGTTAGTACTAACTTGGTTTTAAAGTCCTGTTCAGAGTCCATTTCTCTAAAACTCGACTGTCACAAATCTGTCCCAGTGTCACTGATAACTGCGACAACACGCTCCATCCTGCAACTTTACACGTGTTCTTCTCTTGCTCACTACTCACTCGCTTTTGGCAGAATTATTTCGATACCATGTCAAAGATCCTTTCAGTGACCTTCCCCCATGTTGCCATATTTTGGCTCCCAGTTGACTACAACTGGTTTACCTCTAACCAATGAAACATTTTAGCGTTTACTTCCTTACTGGCAAGACGTCGTCTTCTCCTTCAGCAGAAGTCAACTAAGCTCCCTCCAGCACTCAGTGACACCACGTCTAAAATTGGAGAACATTAGATATTCAGTGAAAGGTAAGGCTGATAAATTTGATCATATTTGACGTCCCTAACATTCTTCTATTCTCTTAAGTCTTTCTGATTGATGGATCCGGTCTTTATTGATTCCACTCTCTGAGACCATGAAAATGGTTCTCTATTCTATTCTTTGTGCCTAGTTATAATTATGATTTCCCTCTTGTTCGCCCTTTTGTGTCACGTTTCTGTCAGTGATGTGTCTCCCTGTTTTATTTCGGTAATCCCCGTCCCATGTGTTTAGTATTCAGTTTCGTTCCCGAGGTGTTTCCTCTCTTTCCCAATCCCAAACCTTCTGTGCATTTATAGTTGCAGTCTTTGTCTTTTGTTCCCTGTTTTGCCTCCTTGTTGCTGCTCTATGATTTGTACACATTTCCATCTCTAGTTAGCTTGTATTCCCCAGTGTGGATGTTTGTTTAGTTGCTGGTTTCCATTGTTACCCTTTCAGGCTGAAAGTTGAAAATTTTCCTGCAGACCTGCACAGAAGCACTGAGTTTGGGGCTAAACTCCACTGAGTATTAGCCCGTTAATTAAAGCATTCGTGAGCATTTAAGGTTACACAAAGGATAAAGTGACAAAACAGCAGTTTTCTGACAATCCTGGATAAAACTAACAGAGATTTTGATTATTTTTATGCAAAAGTTTTCCATTTGCAAGGTGAACCAGATAAACTTCGGGATGCATTCTTTGAGCTATTAGTGCTGCCCACAATATCTGATGATTCAGCTTCTAATTTACATGCTCACACTGAGCTGAAAGAAATACAAACCATAATATCTTCCCACTTCAATAATAAAGCCAGTAACCAGATGGTTTCAACACTGAATTCTATGAAATATTTAGCTGCTGTCCTACTTTGTTACTGCCAAAAGAAAAACTGGTTAATAGACTGAAAGAATGTCTGAGTACCATTATCCATCCCGACCAAACTGGCTCTATGCCAGGCAGGCACACGTATTTAATCTGTGTCACCGAGTCAACATTTTGTATGCAGAACAAACAGTGGAGTCAGTCATTCAATAAAATAGTTCTACATGACGTACCCTTTAAGTTTGGTTTTGGACCCACATTTATAGAATAGACTGGTACACATCACAACTGTATACAACATGTACATATCTGTGGATCTTATATTCTAAAGTAATTTTAATGTAAAAGTCTACATACTGCTAATAGAGAGATGCCAAACTGTTGTTCATTGTTCTTGTAACAGTGACAATAACGATCTATTCTAACAAAGGTTGTCCTCTTTTCTTCCTTTATTTGCTACAGACCTACATTACATGCAGTTGTGATAATCTCGTGATGATATTCTTTGACATGTTTCTAATCCACAAAGTCCCCTCTGTCTTAACACTAAATCAGTTTCTGGTTTTTCTATAAATGGAGGTAAGCAGATGTATGCCGGTCTCCTCTTAGGTGGATGTTACTTATTTACGGTCCGTCCCTTTCACAACAGGGATGGACGGGAATCAAGATCCAGAAGAACCTTCCACAGCTGATTTGGCAAAATAAGAGAGCAAGCAAAGCAGGAATCTGATGGACAGACAAAACAATACATTAAGGCTGCCAATATGTACTTTATGATGCTCTAATTCGTGGAAATCATTCTTTGAAACTAATTGAAAACTGATCTAAACTCACAGTCTGTAAAAAGAAAGGCATGTGTAACATTTGGGATCTTTAAATTTGTGTCGTTCACACAATTACAGAATATTTACAAAATCCCTGCATCAAGATTTTTTTCTGGTACTTAAAAATTTGAGATTATATATTTAAAAAATCAAACGTGCCCAACTCGACACCACAGATGAATAAATTCAATACTGACGCTGATAAGTCTCCTTATTTCTGTCACAGTCACATGCAGTGGATGCCACATTACTCCACAGAAAGGTTTCATATTCTCTTCCCCAACATCTCACCTGTCTGTCAGAGATGCAAATCTGTCACTGGCAACTTGACTCACTCTTTCTGGTCATGTACAAAACTCAGTATGTTTCAGGGTTTTTCTGAAGCACATGGGGAGTCCTGGGAGCGAGACGTGTTTACAGCTGTTCTTGGTGTGACCGGCTCTTCAACATCAGCAAACAGGTACGAACAGAGAAGTCAGAGAAGCTCATTTCTGACTGATGACAGCAATACAGAGGCAAGTTGTTGAGAATACCCTGAACCCTTAGCAAGGGCTACTATTAGCCTCTGTTAGCTGGTATTAGTGAAAAGTCTTTGAAGTGAAACTAACTTTGTTGGACTCTGAGGTTTGGTGAGTAAACTCTAATATGGTGTGAGAATGTAATCAAACTGTTTATCAGGGGCAACGTTTAATTTTTAGATACCAAAACAAAGGGTAACATTAGCTGGCATAATGTTAGTTATATTGGGTTATAAGCTAAGAGCAATATCAGCTTATAACCAGCTATTGTTGTTTAGCAACCTGCTGTCAGCTGCCCAGAGAGTCGCATATTTAATTTGCTAACAATAAGTGAGTGAAACAATATCAGGAATACATTTGCAATACATGATCCTTCATATCTTGAATCTAAAGGTGCAGGCCTGAATTTAAATTAGTAGCACGAGAACACTTTGAAACCCTTCGTCTTTGGTGTGCTGCATGTGTATGGAAATTGCAATTACATATGTAATTATGTACTGTGTGTCTGTGATCCTATATCCTTTTTCCAATAAACTCAGAAAATTAGCAACTTTAACTAAAATATACGACATTCGTCTGAAAATGCTCAAGACTGAAGTGAAAATGAGTAAAACAGCAGCTTCAGAAAACCTGGAGGACTAATGCTCCAGGTCGGCTTTATAAAAATTACAGCCTGGTTTCTTGGAAGCAAAGTATAAAGAAACAAGGACTGAACAAAAGATTTTAGCATAGTACTTATTTTCCTCTTATGCTGTGTGTAAAAAATGTTTTTAAACTCTTTGTTCATAATAACAGACCTGTGGTCTGACCCAAAGCTGTCACTTCTAAAGATTCTCTTTCAGACATATTTTCTAGTATGTCTGAGCCCACAGTGTCTGAGCCCACAGTGTCTGAGCCCACAGTGTCTGAGCCCACAGTGTGTCATAACATTCACCACCAGGTTTGCGTACCAGCCAGTCTGTGTGGGATGGAGTTGGAGTGTTGGCTCAGGTAGTTCTTGTTGAAGCTCTGAGGGCTGCTCTCTCCAAACAGCCTGGAGATCTCATGCGTCAGCACTGTTCTCACTGCCTCTGCCAGATCCGTGCTCTCACTCACTGTAAGTATATAAGCCAGAGCCCAGTGAAGCTTTAAACGGTGATACCCAGAGACAATCACAGCAGTTCAAGTAGCTCACAGAAGGTCACACTTACCTCCTTTGAAAAAGCGGACAAGACACTGATGCAGCCATGGATTTGAAGGTTCTATGTTAACAGCCCTCTTTATGGACTGCAGCATCAGCAGGTACTTCTCTGGAGAAAGACAGACGGACAACGTTTTTGTAATCTTTGCAGAATGTAAGACAGTCGAACTCTGAATTCATCCATCTACCTTCATTTCTAGATGTTCAGGCTGCTAGTTATTATTACATCTGTTAAGCTTTCTCAAAAGTTTCTCGTTTCCATGAGTCAATCTGCCTCTCTTCCATCTTAGTGCTCTTCTGTGCCTTTCAGATTCTCATTCAGGTGACGATCATCTCCACCTCGCTCTGGAACCAGGCCGTGAAGGAGAGAGCCTAGTGGCAGAGCCTTAGCCCATAGAGTCATGTTAAGGTGCAGCACAAATTAGCAACATGGGCCCGCCTTCTTGGGGCTCACCACCCCAGTATGTGAATTGGGTTGTGGTCAGCAGTTGAGGCCCCTGCAGTCTGATCCCTGGCTACTGAAATAAGCTCTTGAGACTTGACACGTCACCTTTCTAATGAGGAGCCTGAGCCAGAAGGAGCATGAAGGTGAGAGATACCATCAGGTAGATGTTTCCCTCTCTAGGTTGGGGAATGTGTCCTACTGTGCTGTGATTTGTGCTGTTACTGGGGCAGATTCTGGAAGGAACTGGTGAAAAACACCAGTAAGTTAGATCAGGTAGCAGGAGAGGATGTTTGTCAGGCCTGGTGCACCCAAAAATATAATATAGTGAGGGCGCAAGTGCACTGCAGTACCAGCACGGCATGTCAGAGGCCATGGACCATGAGAACTTCAAGTTCATCCTCTGGAAGAACTTGAACAGCAGTCAGAGAAAGGGTGGGGACGTGGGAGTCAGAGTGGCCTGTGTGGTGCACCTCCCTCATTATAGCTCTGCTGGAAGATTCTCTCTGTTAAAATGGTATTTTTACCTTTCACTGGTGTCAAGTGCTTGCTCATAAATAGTCATCTGATTGTCAGGGATTTCCCTCTGACACAGTATGTTCTTTACCTTTTCTTAAAACTACATTCCTTCCTTCACCATTCTATTTTTATTTTACTGTATCCATAAAAGCACACTTGATATAATAGGTTAAAACACTCTGGGATAACTCTACTACAGAAAAGACAGTTCATCTGAGTTTGGTTTACGCTGTGCGAGGAACATTTCGTCGGACTACCACCACTTCCACGGCATTCCAGAGGATATAATAAGAACTCCAGGGACTCCGTGGATGGTTCTCCCCAGCCACAAGCCCAAGAGGAGACGGACACAAAGGAGGCGAGGCTGCAGAGTGGGCCCGCTAGCACGGCTAAAGAAACAACCAATTAAGCCACCTCTTCCGAGTATTTTCCCCTCCAACGTCAGGTCCATAACCAGCAAAATCGACAAAATGAGATTACAGACTGCAGTCAACAAGTGTGTACGGGACAGCAGCATTGTACTACTCACAGATTCCAGACTTCTGGACAGAGGAGGCGGTTCATGCATCTACATCACTGACAGCTGGTGTAAAAACACAGACTGTAGACAGCCACTGCTCCCTGGATTTGGAATATTAGACTAAATGCAGACCCATCTACATACCTCGCGAGTTTACTGTCGTCATGGTAACAGCTGTGTATGTACCACCTGATGTTAATGCTAACTCAACCATGCACAGGGCAATAAGCAGCCAGCAGAACAGTATTCCCCATCCCGACGCAGTGCACATTATAGCTGGGGACTTGACCCATGCTGACTTAAGGTCAGTATTCCCCAGAACGGTATATTAAAGCGCTATATGAATCCAATCCATTATTATTACTATTATTGTAACAAGGGGGGGAAACACACTGGATAAAGCCTACAGCAACATCCAAAAACGCTACAGAGCAACCCCTCTACCACCTCTAGGATTGTCAGACCACATGTCCAAGCTGCTGATCCCTGCATACACCCCCACCCAGCCACAAGACGGTGAAAACCTGGCCAGGAGGTGCATCACATCAGCTGCAGGATTGTTTTGAACAGACTGGAGAGTGTTTGAACACCAGGAACTCAAGGATCATACTGAATTAAGTGGTCTATCCACTTTTTTGGGGGGCAATAATAGTTTGCAATAACCTTTCATTATTTTATTTATTAAGTCCTTCCTTTTTTGCACATTTTAAAAAATACACTGAAGTCTGCTGTGTTGTGTTTAGTTGTGCTTAGTGCTGACGTGGGAAAGTTCAACAATAACAACAATAAAGAGTTGTCTTATCTCACCTGACAGCATGCAACCTTTCTGCAAACAGTCACAGTCTGACTGCAATCACTCTTAGAAAGAGTTTTGAAGTTTTGCAAATAAAGCTGTCTAATTTATAAATACAGACAGCAATAATACTGAACCATACGCTTTTGTATGGTAGGGTGTGTGATGATTCCCATCTCCAACAACTAGGCTGTCCCTAAGTAACAAAGAGGGCATGCAGACTCTCATCTGCATGCCCTGGATCTGCTTCTAAATGTTTTGACTCCTCATCCACACTTTCCCTCTTCATCTGCAGAGTTAAACCCTGCAGCATCAAAGCAAATACTGCTCCACACTAAACCCACACCTGCACGTCATGTTACTGTGACAATAAGCCAAAGATACTTCTGGTACACTTAGTATGGTTTTAGGCACTGGAATAGCAATACAACAGTACAAACTGAGATGAGTCTGTGCTGAAGCCCGTCTCACCTTTCCTGAAGTAGATCTCAAAAGCCAGCAGATGAGTCTCAACCTTTTTCCGCACCAGGTTCTTAAGCGGGATTAAGAACTTGACGGCTTCATCCAAAGGATTCTCCGGCTGGAAGAAAAAGTTGTTTCATTAGTAACGTATATGACTGAGGCCAGCTGCACCAGCTGCAAACATCTGCCCACCTTGGCCAGTTTGTCTGGTATTAGCTCCTCTCTAGGCCCTCCAATCTCTTCGTCATCATCCTCCTTCTTCTTCTTCTGATTCTTGAGCTGCTTTTCCTTCTCTGCGTTCTTCTTCTCCTCTTCTAACTGGGCCTTCTTCTGTGCTCTTCGCTGTTTATTGCGCAGTTTCTTCAGCTCCTTGTCTGTCAAATTTTCTATAGAGAAGAAAGAGAAAACCAGTGTTATGACATAATGCTGTGCCTTATACTCCAGCTTTGCATGTCTGTTACGTCTGAAGACAGAACAGACCACAACTTGGTTTTTCTGCACACATGTTACAAACCCAGTGTGCAGAGACCGCCTCCTACTAAACTCACAGTCAACCAGTGGACACCTGATGCTACTGAGGCTCTAAGTGGTAAAAGGACTGATTCTTATATAGCACTTTTCTACTCTCCTGGAGCGCTCAAAGCACTTCAGGCCTGCTTTGAATGCGTAGACTGGAACAGTATGGAGTCACCTCTTTTTGTTATAGAAACTAAGATATTTTGACCTTTACAGTAAACTGCTGCAGATGTTGTATCAGTCTGTGGCGGCAAGTGTGCTGTTCTATACTGCAGTCTGCTGGGAGGCAGCTTCAGAAACAAGGATGCAAGAGAAGTGAAAAAACAGTGATGCTAGCTCTGTAAGTAGAGCCAGACACCATTGATATAATCAAGATAATCCATTTTCACCATGCACCACATGGCAAACAGCCTTTAAGCTGCAGTTACCTGTCCAGTTGCCTCTGGACAGGTTTAATCTAAGTCCTCAATTGAAACTGGATTATCGTTTTAAGTGAAATTCTTCCCAGGTGATACCATCCCCATGTGAACAGGCTCAAAGATATCAAATTCTGAAACTCAGAACTGTTAACAGCTTTTTTGTTCATTTTAGTTCAGCTTTTTGTTTTTTACTTTTTGTGCAGTGCCCAAATTTGAAAATGCTGTTTTCATGTACCAGTTAATGAGTGTACAGAGATAGCTTTACACAGGTTCTGCAAAAAATGCATCCATTTTTGTTTTCTGAGTGGTATGAAAGTTACACATCTTTGCAAGCAAAGACTAAAAAAGCCACACAAAAAAAAAAACAACCCTCGACTGTTCTGAAAAAGTTAAAAATCACCTTTAACTCTTTAACAATCTGTATTTCAGAAGGTAAAATAAAGCCATCTATCCAAGGTTGGTGCTTCAATCCCCGCAAGCCTAATATCCTTAGAAACAAACTAAGCTTAAATTTGCATTGCGACGCATCCATCTGAGTATGAATGTGTGTGAATGGTAGATAGGAAGGACTTAGTAAAGCAGAGCAGAACAAAAAAAGTGCCTGTGTGATTGGGTGAATGAGGCAAGCTGTGTAAAGTGCGTTGAGTGCTCAGATAAGGTAGAAATATAAGAACCAGTCCATAACATCGTCAAAAGAGCTACTTGTAAATAAAAGTCGTTCTGCACATGCACATAGAGTCTGACCCGTGTCTGCCTGGCTCTCTTTGTTGTCATCAGTCAGAGGTTTGTCGTGCAGGGTCAGGTAGATCTGTATTGCAGTACGAGCAGCTTTGTAATAAAATGGGTGCTGCCGTAGGACATCCTCCAGCTTCAGCAGGTCCACGTAGGAGCGCAGCGTCATCTTCCTCATGCAGTAGGTGTGGAAGTCAAACTGGTCATCAGTGATCTCCACAAAATGCTGATGAAGAGAAGAAGGGGGCAGCTTTGATCAGCAGGTATGATAGGCTCAGAAAACTTCTGATCTTTATGATAACTTTAGGTCGTCTATTACTTGGGATTAAGACTTTGTGCGGAATTTAGCTGAACTTGAAAGATAACGTGTTGAAATCTACTGATGTTTTAGAAATCTTTTATTTTTCTTTAAGCCAGAGATTGTCACCTGAATTAGAGAGGTGAGAGGATATTGTAGAAAAGATTTAAATGTGTGTCGTTAGCAGTTGGGTGGAACGTGTGAATATAAACAATGAACTCACTCTCTCAATTTCATGGCACTTCTTCAGGGCCTCTCCGTACTTGTTCATCGCCTTGTAGGCCAAGGCACATTCTGTCTGGAACCACATGCACTGCATCTCGTTCAGGTTATCCACTGCCGACGTGCCTTCCTGAAATACACAAACTTACAAACTTACTTTGTGCTACCAGAAGACAAAGTGAGGCAAATGATATGTGTTGGTGCTAAGCTGAAGCTGTGTAGCTGAAGAAAAGGTTTATGTAGATGACGAGGTTGGTGTTGGTTGTCTTATATGCATATAGTGTACAAACTCAAAAAACACATTTCCTTTAAAAATTAAAATTAAGAATCAGCTGCTCCAAAGAAAGCTCGATGAAGCTGAAGAAAAATATAAAGAAATCCACCAACAGAAGGAAGAACAGGACACAAAGCAAAAAGACATGCAGCGCGAACTCAAAGGCATGCAGGAAAATTACAGAATGGTGAAACAAAGCTTGGATCAAACACTGCGCCAAAATAAAGACCTTCTTCAAGAGCAAGAGCAAGAAAGACTGAGAGAAGGAAAGTGTATTATCCAGGACTTTGAGAGTAAAAATCAAAAAATACAAGAATTCTGTGATGTAGTGAAGGTCAAAACGAGTGAACTGGAAGGAGAAAAGGAAACACTGGAAAAACGATGCTCACAGATGCAGAAAAGGATCGATCAAATGGCGAGAAACAACTCTGAGCTCATTAAGGGGATACGGTTGGAATTCAACAACTTGAAGCGGGAAAACACAGAAATGCAGGCGCAAAAGCAATAACAAGACAAAATACATGAAGGCCCGCAGTGTACGCTCCAAGACATCCAGAGAAGAAATGAGCAGCTAGAAGACATGCACAAAGAAGTCCAACTGAGAAATGCAGACCTGCAAAAGGACAAGCTAACACAAGAGGCAACATCCAAAGAGCTGAATGAAAAGCTTGGAGAAAAACAAGCAACATTAGAAGAGGTGGAGCAAAGATGCAAGAAACTTGAGAACCAAAACACAGAAACAATCGATGAGTTGAGAACCCTCATCCTGGAGAAAAAGGCGCTCGTGGAAAAGTCCATGAAAAAGAAGAAAAAATGCTTCTGCTTGTTCCGGAAGCCATCAGTTGAGGGCTTCCCCAACTGATGTAGCCTCGTCTTGCTCCACCTCTGTTCACCCCCCAACCAGTCCCGGCAGTTGACTGCCCCTCCTGAGCCTGGTTCTGCCGGAGGTTTCTGCCCGTTTAAAGGCAGTTTTTCCTCCCCACTGTCGCCTCGTGCTTGCTCAGAGGGGATTGTTGGGGTTTTCTCTCCTCTACCTTGTTTATTTACTTGTTTAACTCTTACTTTGTTTCACTTTGTTTCGTTACTTACTTGTTTAACTTTTTCTTTATTTACTTGCATTTCAACTTATCTTACAAAATAATAAACCAATTGAATATATCCTTTGAGTATTTTTCATCTAATCTTTACAGAATTTTACCAAAACATTTTCAAACATTCAGATCTGTCTTTTATTTTCTGCTTCAAACCTCATAAATGGTGAACTAAAAACCCTGGAATAAGGTTTGAAACACTGAAATTGTTTCAGCTGAAACTGGCAAAGTCATACGTGTGTGTGTCACAGGTGACACGGTGTCGCCCGTCAGGTCATCATGTTTAGGGTCCTTCACTGCAAAATTATTTAGGCCAAATCTTTAAAATGGTGTCAAATTTTCAATTCATTTCAATCACACAAATGCAGAAATAATTATTTGCAGTACTTATCTGATTTATTATGAGAATGTCATGCCTGATCATTTGTACCCACACCACCAAAAATGGGGGCAAAACGGAGAAGATCACGTTTAAACAGTTATAACACGAGGTCAGAAATATAAGTGAAAAAATAAAAAAATTGATTTTTTCTATGTTTGAGTCACAGTAACTTTTAAAGTGTTTGTGCTAATAACACCATGTACAGTAAGACAGGCATGGAGAACAGCACTGACCTGGAGAGGCTTTGAACAGATGACACACTCAGTTCAATTCAACATCAAGACTTTACAAATGCACAAGCATCTATTTATTTAATCTATCATCTGTGATATTATTATGTAAATTATAATGTATTGTTCATCTCCCTTAAATAAACATGCAGCCTTAAAGTATGAAATATTCATTTATCAAAACACTAAAATTCGTCTGTTAAATTGTTTAATGTGTAGGTGCTCACGATAAACCAATTTTGGGAACTTCGGTAGCACAAAAAAGTGGCTATTCTTTGTGCCCATATGGATCAGTCCCTCTTATTACCATTCTTTCCTTAAGCTTTCAGTTGGCTAGTTAAGTGTCAGACTAATGTTTAAAGCTTTCACTTGAGTGAAGTAACTCACATTACTGCTACTGCTAAGTAATGTTAGCTAAGTTTACAGCATATTCCACAAATCACCATGCCATAACTAACTGCTATACTAGCACTGCCATACTCTATCACACTCTTTTCTTTCATATCATTTCTCCAGCACGTTTGACAGGTAGCAGAATAAAAGTTTTAAAAATTAGCATGTGTTATGTGCACATACTCGAAAATTATTTACTAGGACTCACCTGTCATGTGACTCAAGAGTGCAAATTCTGCCACTGTCATTTTCCATCAAACACTCATTAAAACAGCAACGTCAAGTTAGCGCACTCATCCCCGACTGTGCAGGGGTAGGGGCGGGGTCACACATTGAAACAGACTGACATGCAGGGGCGCAAGGCAGCCCAGGCGGGGAAATGTTGCTTTTACACTTTGCGACTCATTTTATTTCTCTATCTGATAAAACTATTCGGTCAGATAGTTATTTGTGGTAAATGAAATACGGTTTCAAGCACATTTAAGCACCACATCTGAAATCCAAGCACTTTTCAAACCTTGAAAAGACAATATTCAAATTCAAGCATTTTCAAGGACTTCAAGCATCCATACGAACCCTGTACATGAATAGGATGAGTGATCCTATAGAATCTTCGATACCCAGCATCTAGGTTGACGCCGAAACTTGAGGTTACTCTATTCCGTAACCCCCGTTCTCTGATAACATGAGTGAGGTGTCTCACTATGGGGAACGCTCTCTCAGCGTTGTCCTCAGAAGCCTCTATATCATTACTCCAGCCAGCATTGGTTGGCAGTCGTGACGCTTGCATCAGGGAGGGGCCACCCTCCTCCCTATAAAAGGGTGTGACGCAGCGTCACCCGTCATTCAAGATAAGCTCACCTCTTCCTCGCTTCGTGCAAGGAGGGTGATCTGGTGAGACACCTCACTCGTGTTATCAGAGAACGGGGGTTACGGAATAGAGTAACCTCAAGTTCTCTTTCAAACATTCGTTTCGGTGTCTCACTATGGGGATATGCAGACTCCCGTATTGCCAGATAAGCCCATCTGAACAACTGACTGCCAACTTAGGAGGTCTCGTGGGGACCCACACTTAACACAGTGTGGGCTAGAGATGGTGGAGTGACATCCAACCTGTAAAACCTTGCAAAGGTCAAAGGTGAAGCCCAGCTCGCCGCTGCACATATCTCTTCTATAGAGACACCCCTAAAAAGGGCCCAAGAGTTTGCTAACGGGCTTGCCGAGATGTGGTTTAGCCCAGGAAACAAACAGCTGATCCGACCTCCTGAAAGCCTTCGTTCTCTCTATATAGGTACATAAAGCCCTAACTGGACAGAGAGCATGTAGGCGCTCCTGTTCAGGGGAGGAGAAAGGAGGAGGGCAAAAAGCTTCCAGCTCCAATGGGGTGCATTGAAGATAAGGATTTTTGGGCACAAAGGCTGGACTTGGCCTGAGTGTGACTCTAGAGTTATCCCGCGTGAATCGGGTGCACTCTTTGTGTATTGACAGCGCATGAATATCACTGACACGCTTCGCAGATGCGAGAGGCAGGAGCAATGCAGTCTTCAAAGACAGGATTTTTATTTCCACCTGGTTTAGTGGTTCAAATGGTGGCTGTGAGGGGGCGCTAGCAAGCCAGCAATGGAATAAGACGTGTTTCTGAAGGCTCCCGCTAACAGAGTTTCAGAAATAGTTTTTTTTCAACCTACAAAGTTTCATTTTGTGTCACAGGGGAAGCTAACAGTTTTATACACCATATTACAGCTTCATTCAAGACAGAAGGGCATCTAACCTAAGAAAATATAAGTATACAGGAGGAACGGCGGCTAGGCCCGGCACATCCTCGGGCGAGAGTACCAATGATGACCCAAGTGTGGCGCCCAGCTCAGCGACCACTGAGGAACAGACTCAGCAGAGAGATGGGCGTTTTGTGGATACTGATGCCCTAAAATTGCAGCTTCTTCGATCCATCAAAGACGATATCAGTGCAGTGTTAAAAGAAGAACTCGGGAATGCACTGAAAGAAGATTTTGATAACATTAGGGCTGACGTGCAAGAAGTGAGAAATGAGATCGCTAACAGTACGGCGGCGGCGCGCGCTGAAATTGATGGAGTTAAGGCCACGGTGAAAGGAGGACGGGCTGTCAATGCGGAGCGATGAGGTGGTCACCTTACAGTGAAGACTTAGAGGAAGGAGCCGTCTGACCTGAAGGATAAATGTGATGACATGGAAGGCAGGATGCGGAGATCTAATATCATAGGGATCCCGAAGGGCCCGGATTCGAGCTCCACCACGGCCGTATCCGTGCTACTACGTGAAGTGCTGGGTATGGACAAAGATGTTATTGTCGACCGCTCACACAAGAGTCTGGTCCCGAGAAAGCCAGGTGGTAACCCGCGGGCCATCATAGCCAAGCTTCATTACTACCAGGATTGTGTGGAAATTCTACGCCGTGCCAGGACCCAAGCTCCGCTGAGGTTCAATGGACAACCAATTGCAATATTCCCGGATTTTACGACCTCGGTGGCCCGAGCTCGGGCTGCTTTTACAGAAGTCCGGAAACTTCTCCGTGAACAAGAAGGTATCCGCTTTGGGATCAGCTTCCCGGCGCAACTTTGTATCACGCACAACGGGGAGGAGAAAGAATTTCTGGATGCGGCGAAGGCAATGGAATATGTTAAAGAACATATTATTAACGTTTGAGGAGGCTGCGCCCGATGCCCTATGTGGGAGCGCCGTGTCTAAGTTCAGCGCTACGGTTGGTTGTCTCAGTTACTGCTGCGTATACATGACTCTGTTTATCGTAGCGTTCGCACTGTGATGAAAAGTTTAAAGAGACACTTCTTGTTAAGACATTTAAACCTATTTCATAAGCACATTTTGGTTCATTTTATTTCATGACAATACCATTGGGTTTCGAAAAGTTCTATACCCTGTTTGGACGTCGATTTTTTTTTTTTTGTAGGATATGTTATGTCACGCGGTCAGCGGGAGCCTAAGGGTCTGGCTTATAGTAAACCAAACAAGCACTAGGCTATATGTGTGGATCTGTTTGCAGGGGGTTTTGCAGTCACCATGTTGAATCTGGTGTAATTGCTCATTATGTTCTTGGTTTGGGCTTCAGCCAGATATGTTTATTTTACTTATCACTGTGTGTTTTCTTTTGTTTTTTGTCCCTTCTCTTTTCTCTATGCATGTCTTGCATCTGGGGTTTTCATATTTTACTATTTGAGCAGGGATGAGTAGAGCGCAATCATTCAGTGATTGGGTGGTAAATTTTGTAAGTTGGAATGTAAAATCACTTAACCATCCCGTCAAGCGGAAAAAGGTTCTTACTCATCTACAACGACTTGGAACAGATATAGCATTTCTCCAGGAAACGCATCTGCGTACCTCTGATCATTTTCGAATCAAGTCTGGATGGGTAGGCCAGATATATCACTCTAAATTTAATTCTAAAGCCCGGGGGATAGCGATCTTGATAAGCAAAACTCTACCATTTATAGCCACAACTGTAGATGAAGGCCATTTTGTTGTAGTTGTAGGACATTTATATGGTTTCCCCTTGATTCTAGCAAATGTCTATGCCCCTAACTGGGACGACCATAGTTTTTTCACTAACGTCTTTGCACGGCTTCCCAACATGGCAACACATATTATTATTTTTGGTGGGGACCTAAATTGTTCATTATCTGCTATGGACCGCAGCTCGCACAAAAGCACGCCTGTTTCAAAATCAGCACGTGTTATTCAGCGTTTTCTTCATAGCTATGGGTTAGCTGATGTATGGAGATTCCGTAACCCAAACTCAAGTCAGTATTGTTTTTTTTCTAATGTCCATAAAACATATACTCGCATAGATTATTTCTTTCTGGACAAAAAACTCCTCCCTTCAGTAACAGACTGTGATTACAAGGCCATGGTGATTTCAGATCATTCACCTGTTGTTCTTTCACTGCGTATTCCCAATGCCTACTCTAATTATCGGCCATGGAGATTCAATCCAGTATTGTTAGCAGACGAAGAGTTTGTTAATTATATTAGGTCTCAAATAGATTTCTTTCTTGCTATCAATCAAACTCCAGGGATGTCACCATCAACTGTTTGGGAATCCCTAAAAGCATATCTGAGAGGCCAGATAATCTCATTTTGTGCAAACAAAAAAAGAACGATACTGAGCGACTCTCAATTAGCTGATGAAATTACTAAACTAGACGCTGTATATAGCCATTGCCCTGATCCGGTATTATATAAACGTAGGCTGAAATTACAAACTGAATATAATCTTATATCTACAAAACAGGCTGAGTATCGAATTTCGAAGCTGCGTAGTTACTCGTATGAACATGGAGAAAAAACAGGCAAGCTGCTAGCTCATCAGCTACGACAAAGAACAGCTAATCAAGCTATCCCTGAGATCCGGAATGACCAGGGAATAAGGTGTACGGATAACCAAGGTATAAATAATAGTTTTTTTTAAAATACTATCAGACTTTATACAGCTCCCCCCCAGCTAAAGATGACCTGGCACTAGAAAATTTCTTTGAGAAACTTGATATCCCTTCCTTAGGAGAAGATGCGGCCACCAGTTTGGAGGAGTCCATTTCTAATGCTGAAATTGAAATGGCCATACGGAGTATGCAGTCTGGAAAAGCTCCTGGCCCTGACGCATATCCTTCTGATTAGGGATGGGTACCGGTTCTGACATAAACGGTAGTAACCAGACCGAAAAGCAGCGCACATTTCGGTGCTTTATTTCGGTGCTTTTTTTTTCCTGAGCCAATTCTAGCCAATCATTTTACGTTTCCGAGGATAGTAGGCGGGGCCAGGTACGTACGTTCTTTTAGAGCAGAGCTACAGATTAAAAATGCCCAAGGCGAAGCGGTCAAAAGTCTGGCTGTACTTCACAGCAAAAGATGCAAACTCAGCAGCCTGCAACACGTGCTTTAAGCTGATACTGTCAAAGGAGGTAACACCTCAAATCTGATGAAACACCTGGCGACGCATAGCGTTTTTTTTAAAGCCGAGAAATGCGCCGTGTTTGATAGCTTGCTGCGAGACCTCACATCGTGCACATCTACTGCGGGTGTGGTGCCTGTTATCGGACCCGGAGTTAGCAACATCCCCCAAAAACCCGAAGAGTAGAGTCCTGGCCCCTAGCCCTGTCAGTGTAGCAGAAATGATGAGGATGGCAGCAGCAGCTGTTCTCCTCTGCGTGAGTAGCTTCATGTTGTTCGTGTGTAATTACGTTGAGTACGCTAACCACATTATTACATTAATGCATGTAAGGTAAACTAGCAAACACCGTCGTAGTCACATGCGGCTGTCTTCTTGTTTGATGGCAGATACTCCTTCACCCTGGCCAAAAGGCTAAAATGACCAAAGAAAAAGTGGAAAACAGTTAAACATGAGAGGTTTTTGGACAAAGTTTGTGTTTTTTCCATTGTTTAAGCACTGCTTCCAGCCAAGAGTGATACCATATATGCCCTATAGCTGCAGAAAAGGCTAACATTGTTATCTTTTTACAAAAAAACAGCTGAACATGAGAGGTTTTGGACCAATTTTGTGTTCTCCATTCTTTAAGCACCGGTTTGAGCACTGTTTAAGCACCGGCACCGTTTCAAAAGTACCGGTTTGGCACCGGTATCGGATAAAACCTAAACGATACCCATCCCTACTTCTGATTTTTTCAAGAAGTTTTCTAACCAACTGAACCCATTGTTAAAGTTAACTTTTGAAGAATCTTTCCTCTAACAATCCTTGCCTTCAACAATGCGTCAAGCAGTGATCTCCCTAATTCTAAAAAAGGATAAGGATCATTTAGATTGTGGCTCATACCGTCCAATATCTTTGCTGAACACGGACACCAAGATCCTTGCTAAAGTGTTGGCCCGCCGTTTAGAGAAACATCTGCCCTCCATTATCTCACCCGATCAGACAGGCTTTATCAAAAATAGGTATTCGTTTTTTAATATTAGACGTTTATTAAATATAATCTATAGCCATGTCAAAGGTAATGTATTGGAAACTGTAATTTCGCTTGATGCAGAAAAAGCGTTTGATCGGGTGAGATGGGACTTTCTTTTCCATACGCTTAAAAAATTTGGCTTCGGGAGTAATTTTGTATCCTGGATAAAAGTATTGTACCGTTCCCCTGTAGTGGCCATTCGGACCAACAATAGTCTGTCCCCTTTTTCAGCTTCAGCGTGGCACACGACAGGGTGCCCTTTGTCACCTCTTCTTTTTCGCCATCGCAATTGAACCGCTAGCTATTGCTCTGAGACATTGTGTTGATGCTGAGGGAATACATCGTGGGGATGTCGAACATAAAGTCTCTCTTTATGCCGATGACATGCTCTTGTTTATTTCCAACCCTTCAAATAGCCTCCCTAAACTTTTAGATATACTTAAGGAATTCGGGACAATTTCTGGATATAAGGTGAATTTCAGGAAAAGCGAGGCAATGACTTTAGGTACAATAACCGGGGAACTTTCGTCTATTTGAGCACCTTTCAAACTCAGCTATAACAAGTTCAAATACTTGGGCATTTGGATTACGCAGAACCATAAAGACTTGTATAAAACTAATTATCTTCCTTTATTGTCTAAGCTAAAAGAGGATTTTGGAAAGTGGGTGTCATGATTCGGCTGTGTGGCAGGCAGGAAGTGGACCCAAACGCAAGCTCGCGGAGGCAGGAATAAACTCAAAACACAGCTTTATTGCTGGACAGGAAAACGGCGAAGCAAACTGACATGAAACTAAACTGGGAAACAATACACAGGTACACGGAGAAACACACGGCCATGAATGAGGGAGAACGCGACACTGACACAGGGAAACACAGGGCTAAAATACACTGGGAAGTAACGAGGGGAATGAGACACAGAAGGGGAGCACAGCTGGGAGAAATCAGAACTGACGAGACGAGGGAGCAAAGTAGAATACACTCACAAGAGACATGGACCTTCAAAGTAAAACAGGAAGTAGCACAGACGCAAACTAGACTAGGGGAGACAGAGCAACTAAGAAACACAGAACAACAACAAGGAGACACAGAGGGCAGCTATTAAATACTCAGAACTAAAGAGAATACAAGAAAGCCAAACTAAGACACTAGACTAAAGAATAAACTGGGGGAACAAAGGGAACTAAGACCACAATACAAAACTCAGAGACACAAGAAACTCAAAACACTGGGTCACTGACCCAGGACCATAACAGTGGGAGTCCTTGCCTCTTTCACTGGCTGGTAGATTAAATATCATTAAGATGACTATATTCCCTAAATTTCTATATCTTTTTCAATGTCTTCCAGTCATTTTTCAATAATCTAAATAGTCAAATCTCTTCCTTCATTTGGAACAAAAAGCCACCTAGGCTGAAACAGAGTGTATTACAAAGACCACGGAGCGCAGGAGGCTTAGCACTCCCAAATTTTTTGTTTTATTACTGGGCATCTAATATAAGGGCATTATTGTACTGGATAAAAGATCATGATAATTTATCATCATGGGTAACACTGGAAAAGCTGTCAGTGAGTCAATCCTCCCTGAGGTTTTTGCTGTGTGCCAGACTACCTCTGGCGGGACCGATCTCCAGCTTCACCACGAATCCTCTTGTTATCCATTCACTGAAATTATGGTACCAGCTCAGAAGGCACTTTAAACAGACTGAACTCTCTCACCACCGCACAGACATTGCATGTTTTCTCCATCCTTAACAGACAAGGCATTTAACATATGGACAAAGCTTGGAATAACTTCAATGAATGCTTTCTTCACGGACAATATCTTTTCCTCATTTGAACAGCTGGTGACCAAGTTCAAGGTCCCTCAGTCACATTTTTTCAGGTATCTACAACTCAGGAATTTTGTTGCTTCTAATACTGAGTGCTTTCCGTCCTGTCCACCTCCATCCCTTTTGGATGATACAACTGTTTGTTAATACTGCCATAATTGTTGTTAAAAGCAATTCTTTGTTCAATAAAAAGACCTTGATCAAATGGTGGCTGTGAAACTGCCCCCAGCACCAGGGATAAATCCCACATGGGAACGAGAGGTTTAGACACCGGGTGGAGCCGTCGTGCCCCTTTCATGAAACGGCAGACTAGCGGGTGATGGCTCACTGGGCCATCCACGAAGCCCACATGGCAGGCTGAAATGGCTGCTAGATATACTTTAATTGTGGAAAAGGCCTTTCCTTTATCTAACAGTTCTTGGAGAAAGGAGAGAATTGTTGTCACAGAGCACTGAAAGGAGAGAGTGTGAGACTTTCCACACCATTCCTCAAATACCCTCCACTTGTTCTCATACAATGATCTTGTGGAGGGGGCTCTAGCACTCTGAATAGTGGCTATAACACCCTGCGGGAGTCCTGCCATACTCAGATTCAACCTCTCACGGGCCAAGCCCACAGGACGAGGCGCTCGGGGTGAGGGTGAAAAATCTCCCACCTGGCTTAGGAGACTAGGTCTCGACGGAGAGGGAGAGGCCAAGGTTCGCTCCAGAAGAGGGGCATAATCTCCGCTAACCAATGGGACCTCGTCCACCTTGGGGCGATCAATATCATTGTTAGCCCTCTCTCTCTCACTCTGGTTAGAGTGGGAGAAATTAAGGCCAGTGGAGGGAACGCATAAAGCAGAGCATGTGGCCAATTGTGAGCTAATGCGTCTACCCCTAGCGGAGCCTCCTGGTCCTTCAGGGAGAAATACAGTGGACACTGAGCGTTCTCCCTCGAGGCAAACAGATCGACCTGTGGGTGGCCAAAGCGGGTCCAGATTTGGGTCACCACATGTGGGTGCAGGGTCCAGTCCCCGTAATGCGGGTTTCCCCTGGACATTAAGTCTGCTCCCAAGTTCAGCGCTCCTGGAATGTGAGTAGCTCTCAGTGACAACAGATTGATGCTGCTCCACATGATCAGTCTGCGAGCCAGCATGTGCAAAGGACGGGACCGTAACCCGCCCTGTCTGTTGATGTACGCCACAACAGTGGTGTTGTCTGTTCTGATCAGAACATGGTGGTTTCTCAACAGGGGAAGGAAGTGTCTCAGTGCTAGAAATGCTGCTAGCAATTTATATGAGCACCCCTCTGTCGTGAGTCCCAGCTGCCGCTCACTGCTCTGCCCTCGTGAGTGGCACCCCAGCCCATGAGACTCACAGCCAGAAAGGGGCTGTCACAGCCACCTTTCTGGCTGTGACAGCCCCCAGTGACACCCCCTGAGTGAGAAATGTGGGATTTCTCCAACAGTGGAGTGCCGCAGCGCAGTCTGCTGTCACTCTGATATGGCGGTGGGTATGGCGCTTTCGATTCAGTCTCAGTGATGCAACCCATCGCTGAAATTCCCTCATATGCAGTCTGCCTAGTGCAGGGGTGGGCAATTCCAGGCCCCGAGGGCCGGTGTCCCTGCAGGTTTTAGATGTGTCCTTGAACCAACACAGCTGATTTAAATGGCTAAATTAGCTCCTCAACATGTCCCGATGTTCTCCAGAGGCCTGGTAATGAACTAATCATGTGATTCAGGTGTGTTGACCCAAGGTGAGATCTAAAACCTGCAGGGACACCGGCCCTCGGGGCCTGGAATTGCCCACCCCTGACCTAGTGGAATGACCGCCAGTGAAGACGCCATTAATCCCAGCATCTGCAGGCATCTTCTGAATGGGAGATATCTTCCCACCTGAAAAATGCCTGCATGTGATAGCATTTTTTTTTTACTCTGTCCACAGAGAGACACACTCTGTATGAGGCGGAGTTTAGAGCTATTCCTATGAAAGAGATGGCCTGAGCTGGCTGCAGGACACTCTTTTCAGAGCCATCAGGTGATCCACTGTCAACCTGGTGTGCTCTCTTCCCATTATTTCTGACTCTGATAGCAGCAGCCAATCGTCTATGTATGTTGCTATACGGATGCCCCGCCTCTTCAGTGGGGCTATGGCTGCCTCTGTGCATTTCACAAATACCCGCGGGCTCAGTGAGAGACCAAACGGCAGGACCTGGTACTCGTACATTCTGCCCTGAAACGCAAAGTGCAGGAATTTTCTGTGAGGCGGGTAAATAGGGATGTGAAAATATGCGTCCTTCAGGTCTATTGATGTAAACCAATCGCCTGGGCGCACTACATGCAGCAGAGTGGTGGTCGTCAACATCCTGAATTTGTATGACCTCAGATGCTGATTCAGAGCCCGTAGGTCCAGTATCGGACGCAGTCCCCCTCCCTTCTTGGGCACAAGAAAGTACTTTGAGTAAAAGCCGCATTGGCTCTGCTCCTGGGGTATTTCTCATACTGCTCCCTTTGATAGCAAGGTAGTTATTTCTTCTTGCAGAATCCTGGTTGATTCGCCTTTTGCAAGAGAGAAAATCACTCTGCGAAATCTGGGAGGGGTGGTTGCGAATTGCAAACGATAGCCTCACTCTAATGTCCTCACAACCCATTCTGGCGCAGCGAGAGCTCGCCATCTCTCTATTCTTGCTGACAGCGGCCCCAAAGACAGGCACTCCACAGTAGACGGAGCTTTGCCTCCCTCTTGTGGCGGAAACTGGTCCTGCGGGCCAGACCCGACTGCGCATGCGCGGGCGGCTAGCGCTTGACCAGCGCTCATGGGACCGGACACCACTGAGGGAATCAACCCCGGTGGTGTCTGGGTGTGTGGGGGTATTATGTTTTTCAACATACTTTGTGTTTTCCACACATTTTTCCCGTGCCCTTGGCAACATGCCTGGATGCAGCGGGTGAGTTTTTAATAAACAGTGTGTTTTTGTGAGACTGTGACATGCTTGATTCAGCTGAACAGTGTCTCGTCGTCTCTTTGTTGAAATGCGCTCTGTGGGATCCAACTCGAGTCCCAGGCCCTGAAAGGTGGAGGCAGAACACACTTCTCCGAACGGGCTCCGGAACTGAGCCCTGGAGTGAACTTGGAGCCCGGGCTGATCCGGCTCCGATCTCCCCGTGGGGGATGTTAGGCAGTCCGCTTCTTCTTGCAGTCCGACTGCTTGGCTGGTGGTGGGGCACCCTGAGCGGCAGCAGGCGGGACATGTTTCCTGGGCCAGTGGGTCTTAGGGTTCTGCGATCCTAGGGGACCCTGGGCCGCAACCTGCGGGGCTGGGCGGTGAGGGATTTTAAACGTCAGCACGCCAGCTGGATGGCTGGTGACCTGAGCGAACGTGCGGCGACTGGGTGGAGGCGGGGGCGCAGCCTGGGTCTTCCTAGGGAGACACAGCTGCAGGGCCTTTCCCTCTTTCTTTTTCTCCTCGCACCGTCTTTGCATTGTGGCAACGGCGGTCCCGAAAAGGCCAGTGGGGTCGATGCTTTCGTCCAGAATGTCACGTTTTTCTCTGTCCGAAAGCCCCGACAAGTTCAGCCATCTTGCCCTCTCCTGTAGGACGATGATGCTGAGAGCTCTGTCCGCCGCTTGTACTGCTGCTGTAGCGAGGTGGAGACACTGGTCCTTAACAACGCCCAGCTCTTCCCACAGCTCGCTAGCATCCGGGTTCGCAGCAGTCTGGTCCTGGAGCTCCGCCAAGTAGGCTAGCAGGAGCGATGAGGTGTTCAATGCCCTCACGGTGGTGGCAACTGATTTATACGCCTTGTCAGCCAGGGAGGACTGCAGGCGTTCGGCCTTGGAGGGCAGGGATGGACCAGATGACATGGAAAGTTTCTGGTTTGTGTGGAGATGAGAAGCCACCAGATTCTCCACTGTGGGAATTTGGTAGATGCCCTTCTCCTTCATTCCAGCGCAGTCAAACACCGCCGCTCCCTGCACGGGGTTGGGTGACGAGAATGCCGTTGCCCAGCAGCGTGTGACCTCGTCCACGCATTCGGGGAAAAGCGGCAGTACCTGCTTAGTAGTATTGCTTTGGGGAGCCTTTTACCCTCGTATCGTGAGGTGGAGGGTCTCCGTTGTCACCGCAGGCCATGGGATTGCCAGATTTCAGCTGCCCGTTTTGCAACGTTAAATAGCTCCATGCCGCGGGACTGTGTGCCGGGGTTATCACAATCGGCCCCTTGTGTCGCAGAATTCCGACCAGAGGGGGCAAAGAAAACGTCGTCATCCTCGTCCGAGACGAGATGTTCTGACGCTCCCTCAGAGGATTCGCTGAGTAGCTTGTCATTAGCCTTGAGGGAATCAGACAACGTAGCTTCGCTAGCTTGGTCAGCTACCTGCTGTGCTAGGTGCGTGGTGGCAGCTAACACACTCTCCAACCTGGCTCTGTGGTGAAGAGCAGGCGACTTGAAACCGTGCTAGCACCCGGTGACCAAGGTGTTAGCTTGCTCGCGTGGACAGTTAAGCTAGCACTCACACTCACAGTCAGGAGATTTGAGGTTTCTAAGAAGCGAGAAGAGGAAATTGAATGACGGGTGACGCTGCGTCACACCCTTTTATAGGGAGGAGGGTGGCCCCTCCCTGACGCAAGCGTCACGACTGCCAACCAATGCTGGCTGGAGTAATGATATAGAGGCTTCTGAGGACAACGCTGAGAGAGCGTTCCCCATAGTGAGACACCGAAACGAATGTTTGAAAGAGAACAACAGGTATCTCAGTATTCCAACATTCGGAAGGCTGGGGTCTATCACACTAGGCAAGACCCCAGATGCAGGATGATGATTGTCTCAGGGGCAATCCAGCACATAACAGCAGGGTGTAAGATGCTAGCAGGAAGGGCACACATAACCAAGTGGCCGGCATAGTATACAGAAACATCTGTGCCGAGTATGACCCAGAAGTCCCGAGGTCAAAATGGGAGACATCCCCTAGGGTGGTCGAGAATGACCGAGCTAAGATCCTGTGGGACTTCCAGATACAGACAAAGAAAATGGTGATGGCTAACCAACTGGAGGGTGAAGGTGACAGTGGTCCCCATGGTAATCGGAGCACTAGGTGCAGTGACTCCCAAGTTAAGCGAGTGGCTCCAGCAGATCCCGGGAACAACATCGGAGATCTCTGTCCAGAAGAGCGCAGTCCTGGGAACAGCTAAGATACTGCGCAGGACCTTCAAGCTCCCAGGCCTCTGGTAGAGGACCCGCGCTTGAAGGATAGACCACCCGCAGGGGCGAGATGGGGAATTTTTTTTAATATACATATTTACATATATGTATACACACACATATGAGACACTGATATATAATCTCTTAACTTCAATTATAGGCTTTGCTGTTGAGTGCTATGTACAAACTGGAAGGCAAAACAACACCAGCTCAGGTTCACACTTTCATTCCCCGTCCGAATGAATCCTCTTGGTCACTGACACAATGTTGGAGTTTTATTGCTTTGGGAAAATTCAAACATGCCATCTGCTTACTCGTGTGAACTTGGAGCACATCTCCTCTGCTTCCTTGATGAGACCAGCCTTCAGCATGTACTTGGCACACTTGGAATTAATGAACCGGTCTGCAGTGTCCAGGGCCTGAGCCTCATCCATCCACCGAGCAGCTTCTTTTATGTTGCCTGCATGCTAGAGGGCAGAGGAGCTGGGTTAAAAGACATGGAAAGATCACAGAGTGAACAAAAACACCTGTGTGTGCAGAGCTTTCTACCAGACCTTGTAGATCTTGGCTTTGATGAGGAAGAGCTCAATGAGAGTAGGTGTGCTGTCGATGGCTGCATTAATAAACTCCAGAGCCAGGCGTGGCTGGCCAACGAAGTCAAAGTGCTGAGCCAGGAAATACTGTACCCACAACAGGGTGGTAGGGGGTTCCTCCTTCCCATCATCTGTGCATACATTTAGTACAGCTGTCACTGAGCTTTGGTTGACGTCACAAACATTCAAAAAAATAAATAAATGGAGACTGGAGATGATGGAAGCCATTATAACCAATTAGCACTCACCATTTTCACTAAACATTCGACAGCTTTTTAAACAGGTTTCATAGCCAACTACTAATTCTTCAATAACTGTGACCTGCATGTAGAGAAAACAACTTTATTTTCGCTTTATTTTAAAGAACATTTTAAAAACAAACTAAGTTTTGAACACCACAAACGTACCTTTTCTTTGTCATTGTAAAGGGATTTGAGGGTGGTGAAGACAGGAGGACAGCCTTTGCTGAAGTTGATCCTCAGGTAGCTGTCCAGAGACTGACGAAACTTCTCCCCTGGCCAGCACAAACACAGCAAAGACACAGTGAGGTTTACTCTGTCACTAAAATGTGATTTACACTCATAAGCTGACTTATCAGTTTGTTTATGCCAATTCTGAGTGCACCAAATACAGAGGCAATGAATCCCAGGTTATGAGTGTCGGCTTAGCCTAGTCTGACCTGTAATTGATTCATTCCTGTTTGCTGTGTGAGCTTATTTGATGAATTTTAACTGTTACAAAAGACAAAAACCCTAAACTTCAGGGGAGGTGCATATTTGATAAAAACATCCTGGGTCCATCATGTTACTGACACATACAGCCATAGGCTATTTTTTTCTCTTTATTTAAAGACTAAAACACCTTACAGAAGCAGAATGACAACATTGTGATTTGCTATTTAATAAAATAAAAGACAGAAAAGATGTATTTGCCAAAAATCCAGGTTTACCAGTGAGGAAGTTGAGAGGCAGCCTTCGGGGAACGAGGCCTTTAGGAAACTTTATGCAGGACGCTTCATAAATCTTCTGCCGCGCCTCTAAACTGCCTGTAGAGAAAAATGGTCAACTATAATTGCAGTGGTCAAGTGAATATCACAAATTCACACAGACATTCCAAACTTCTGCTCACTCGGGATATCTGCTGAGTTCAGTTTGGTTTTTTTCGTGAAACCAGTTTGAGACACATTTACCAAATGGTGCATTATCTCGCATCCAACAGGACAATAAACTGTAACTATAAAGGGATGAACATGGTTGTTAAGAGGCTAAGAGTGTGCGATGACTACATTCCCCACACTATTAAAGCACAAAGAGTAGGCGCCATGGCTCCATGCTGCTGATACCAAATTCTAACATTTGGAGCGTCAGCAGATACACACAGACTGGGACGAGCTCAGACATCAGTTTGGAGTATGGAGCAGCAGACATCGGCACACTGGCAAAAAAGTATGAAGCCAATCTCCACCACCCACATCCTGTGGAGGTCATTAACAGTGAATATGCTGAATTCAAGTACATAAAGAGGCAAAAACACGGGTCAATCTCAGATATGGTGACACTAAAACGTGAGGAGCTCAAACACATCTCACAGCTTGTGGATATTTGTGCTACATTTCAAGCATCCAGTGCAGATTGTGAAAGAGGCTTCAGTTTATTGAACCGTAACAAACAGCATCCAGAAATGGTCTTGAAGTAGATCATTTGGACCATCAGACTGGACAACGTGTACAACCATTGAAGACACGAGACAGACAGATGGAAAAATTAAAGTGAAATTGAAGTTCTTAATCAGTTTTGTGCTTATTCTAATGTCATGTATTAAGAATTTTCATCTATAATGGTTAAGAATCATTAAATTACAACGAGTAGTAGAAATTCAATTCAATTCAATTCAATTCAATTTTATTTATATAGCGCCAAATCACAACAACAGTCACCTCAAGGCGCTTTATATTATGTATATGAAATGTTAATAACAACTGTAATTATATATTTTACAGAGGTAATGGAATTTTCACAGTATCACATAATTGCGATACAGCACACACGTCGTTGTGCAAAATGTGAAAGTCTTAATGTGAACAAAATGTTAATGCTAAAAGGTGTACCCACAGGAGCCCCACCCTGACCCCAGGAGGAGGAGCTTCACACCCACTGTGAAAAAAGCAGACGGGGTTTTAAATGGGACAAAGTGTGCAAGTATTGGAGAAGTGAGAGGGACACACAGGAAAAATAAGGTTATTATCTTTAAGTCCTCAGTTGCTAAAGCATATAGTTAGGGCTGGACCAGGTGACCCTGAATCCTCCCTTAGTTATGCTGCAATAGACGTAGGCTGCCGGGGATTCCCATGATGCACTGGGTGTTTCTTCCTCACTCACTATGTGTTAACAGACCTCTCTGCATTGAATCATATCTGTTATTAATCTCTGTCTCTCTTCCACAGCATGTCTTTATCCTGTCTTCCTTCTCTCACCCCAACCAATCACAGCAGATGGCCCCGCCCCTCCAGTGCTTGCTCATAGGGGGTAATATGATTGTTGGGTTTTTCTCTGTATGTATTATTGTAGGGTCTACCTTACAATATAAAGCGCCCTGAGATTGGACCTCATACTGGAGATTAGAATTTTTAGTAGATGCATTTCTAGAAAAAAATATGCAACACTCTCTGTGCAGAACTCTTTACAGTAAGTTGAAGGAGTGTGCCTCTCTGCCTCTCTGTCTGTCTGTCTGTCCGTCTGTCTCCGAGGCCTTGTTATGGCAGATATCTGTTTCCAGGATAACGTTGGGAAAAATTTCTAAAGAAGCTCAGCAGGAGTGCTCTGACCAGCACCTGCACATGTATGCTGTTGTTTCCTTGCACATAGAATAAATGTATCGGAGCTCGCTACTCTGTGTTTCTTACAGGCATTAATTTGAGACTCATTGCTTTGTTCTCCAAGTTATTGTAATCACAAACTTGTGTCCACGCTGCCTGTGCAGCAGCCAGGCAGGGAGACGACAACACCTTAATAATAATAAATAACAACAGAAGAAGTGTGATGGATGAGAAAGTTCTCACCTGGCTTTAAGGCCTTTTCCAGGCCTTGGTAGTAGGCCCAGTTTTCTGGGTTCCTTTCCTGGAGTCTTCTGTAGACCTCTGAAGCCTCCTGAGGTTTCTCCAGCTTTAGCAGCAGCTCTCCTGCAAACACAAACACTCGCTGACTCAAAGGTTTCACACTTTTCACACTTTAACACTTTAAAACTACACCCACAGCCATTCGTTTCTCTTTAACCTTTTAAGTGTTTTGTTGAAGGCCGTTTTCTTCTGTTGAAGAAACCTTGACCCTTCTGTTCTGTCGCCCTCCAAGTTGCCTTTTTTGTCCAAGAACAAAAAAGGCATTGTTTACACCTGGAAGTGTTCCAGTCTGGGTTTAAAACACACCACAGCAGCAAACCTGCTCTTTTAAGAGTTTTTAATGACATATTTTTAGCGATGGATTCTGGGAACAGTGTTGTTACCTGTGCTTTAAGATCTAACAGCTGCATTTGACACAGTCTCATCTCCAGACTGGAGCAGTGGGGGCAGCTTAAGCCGGTCCTGTTTAGATGCCACCTAGAGACTCCGATCCATGCATTTATCACGTCTCTCCTGGATTACTGTAATTCTCTTTAGATTGGAATTAGCCAGCTGGTACAAAACGCTGCTGCACGACTTTAAACTGGTACAAGCAAACGAGAGCACATAACCCCAGGTTTAGTGTCCCTTCATTGGCTTCCCATTCAGTTTTCACGTCCATTTCAAAAATCTTTTATTTGTTTTTAAGTCTCTTAATGGTTTTGCCTCTTCCTATTTGTCTGAGCTGCTTCACCCTTACATGGCATCAGTGCTCCTTAGTTAACCAGGTGCTCTTCACTGTCACAAAGACATTTAATAAAACACTCCTTTTCTCCTCGGCTTCTGTCTTAAACCTCTTACCCTGTACTGATTTATTTTTTTATTTTTGTTTTTGTGTACATTTTTTGTCCTGTTATATTGTTTCAAAGTGCTTCAGAAATAAAGTGAAAGTAAAAAGGAACGAGAGTTGCAGGGAAGGGCTGGGACTAATCCCAGGTACCATGGAGCGAGAGGTGGTGACCTCACATGTCACGAGGCTAACACAGAGAGACAGACAACCATTTACAGTCACATTCACTGCTAACCCCACTAACTGCATGTCTTTAGACTGTGAGGAAGCCACAGTATTCAGAGAGAACCCACATGAACATTGGAGAACATCCACACAGAAATTAGACGGTGGAGCCCACCTCAGTTGTTGCTGTGAGCCAACAGTGCTGCCCACTAACTACACACAGTACACTGAAATCTAGAGTGTGCTTTATTCTCGTGTGCCAAATCTATTTTGTTGGTGCTAAAGGAGGTCCAGTGAAGCTGATAATTCATTTTCTTATCAACAGCAGCTGAAAAACATTTCCAGAAAAAGCTGCAGACTTGACTTGGTTCCCCACCTGCAACCAAACACTCAGTGAGCAGCACTACGCTGCACTACCCACCTCTGCTCTCCTCCACAGCCAGCTTGTCACAGATCTGTTTCTCATAGTTGTTGAGGTGATCAAGGGCCTCCTTGTGCAGCCCGGCTTCCCTTAGGACCTGGTTCTGATACAGCAGCAGTTCACTGTACTCATAATCCACTTTGTCAGGCGATGTCTGAAAAACAACAAAAAATGAACAAAAAATTATTTAAGTTGTGCACTGCCACATGGACTTGAAATGCCCAGCATATATTTTAGGCTGGATGTTTCACACTTATCTTCACGTGTACTATTTTTATTACTATTAGTAGTAGTCTCCATTACCCTTAATTTTCCTACCACTAGAAAGTTGGATTGGACTGGACACCCCAGAGTCCACAATAATGTATCAATCAGACCTTCAGCTGCTTCGAACTACAGACAGCTAAACAGACGACCCTAACTTCCTGGTCAGCAAAATGAAGCCCATGCAGATGTCCCTTAAACCTGCCACCAAGTGGCACCAACTGTAGCTGCAAAAAGACATGCAGACTTATAGAAGTCGATGAGAAAAGGGCTTTTTCTTCAACTACTTAAATACTTTAAATAATCACCGTTTAATCAAGGTCATGAAGGCCTTCTTATCCAGAGCTACTCACCTGCTGTGTTTTGCGGAATTCCTCAACAATCTTTGCAGCCATCTCAAAGTCCTCTAACAGGTGATAAGCCACTGCATATCCGATCCAGGAAGCTCGTTGGGCTGGACGGAGCTGTAACAGCTGGTACCGAGTCTCCTGCAGAGAGAAAGAGGCATCACGCACACGTAAGAAGCAATGTTATGTCCACAACTGTCCGTGTTTACGATCCGACTTTCCATGTTTTGCAGCTAAAAAGGAACTAACTGACACACAAGACCAGTTTGCCCAGTCTCAGCCTTTAACTGCCATCTTTTGATTAAGACTGTCTCATTTGTGTTTCCTCACCCTGTATCCTTCCAAGTCTCTCATCTGGATCTGCAACAAGGAGAGGTCTCGGAGAATCTGCAGATTGTCCTTATCCCACTTCAGAGCATTACGGTAACACTTGATGGCCTCATCATACTTTTTATCTGAGCGCTGTAGCAGGCCATACACATGCCAGCCTGGTATGGTCAGACAGTTAGAGAAAATCATGCATAAACACAATTATCCACACGTTACACAAGTTAATATGAGAACTCAAGCAGACATTTTTCACAAGTTTCTCAGAGTGGATTCAGCAGCTGCTATTTAGCTGAACAAAGCCAGGAGCACTGAAAGGATACAGACATGGCTCTTGAGGTCGTTGCGCAGGCCTCGTCTCACCAGCTCATACGCCTCCTCCTTCTTGCCCAGACAGTTGAGAGTTAAACCCTTCATGGCCAGCGTCTCTGGAGCAGGAAGGAGGGACACATTCAGAGAAAGTTGACATGATGTCACGTATTTCACCACTCTTACATGTTACTTTCTTTACAGAGATATGTGCAAAGAGTAATTTAGCAGCTTTTATGTTCAAAAACATTGCTCATTATATCTTTACTGAGTTTTGTCAAACTGTAAAACTTCAGCAGCTTAAAAAAAACATGCATTAAACAAGCCTCCACTCCTCTGGGTTTCAGGCTTTCCAGATGATGCAGGAACCTCTGTGCTGTGATAATAACTGATAAACTTTGGCTCATAGTCTGAATTGCAGTTCATCATGGAGGTGTTAACAGTGACGCACTACAAGAAACTTCCTTACTGCTTTGGACGACATTAAAATCTGTCTGATGTTAACCTAACTAACAGTAAGACAAAAATATTAGTGGTGGAGAGCGGTACTCGTCAGCCTCCTGGTAGGTACACCTATGGCATTAATCACCTTGTTCTCAAGTTATTGAGAGTTCTTCACAAGATTTTCAGACACCTTGACCTCTGACCTTGAGGTTGAGGTCACCAAGATTCAAACTCAACCAAGATTTATACACCTATTGTATCAATTTGAAACTCTTAGGAGTGACAACATTACAAAAACAACCAAACAATTCCTGTGGTTTCTCTGTGTTTGCAGAAGTGTCGATACAGCTTACTCATTAAGACACAAGCAGAAATGCTAAAAACTGTTTATTACAGCAGCTTTCAGATTCAAAGAGCAGTCAGATTTGATTGGTGAGGTGAAGTTTACTTCATCGTAGGGATATCACCAGAACAGATACTTATGATACGCAAGCATCTTATTCCCAGTTTCTGCTCAGTTACTGGTTCTGTTGCTGTCGTCATTTGGCAACATATAACTAATATTGAATTGAATAGCCTCAATATCCAGATTGTGAAAATGTGACTCCACTTGGGAAGTACCACAGGCAGCAATTATTCCAAGGATGCAATTCTTTTGGAAATGAAGACATTTACATACAGTAGTGTGCAAAAGGTTTGAGCCACTACTAATTTATTTATTCATAGATTCAACTATCAGGGGTTCAGCTATCAGTTATTTTATTAAGCAAGTATTCGATCAATAATTCCATTGATTAATCAAGTAATCAGATTAAAAAAAATTCTCTCTTATTAATGAGCAATAATAAATATTCAAAAGAGAAAAAAAAACGTAGGTCTTTCAGAATGATCTGCTCACTGGGTTCCATCTGGCAAACTGCATCCAGCTGCATACATCTGTCAAAAAAGACCTCTCCAAATGTATTTATGTGCATTTTAAAATTTTACATTTCGAAAAAATAATTCTCTTAATTGCAAAATTAAATACATTTTTAAAAGGTTGGAGAAAAAATCTGAAGCAGAATCAAAGGTCAAAGTCAAATAAAATAAGGTATACATGCAATCTAAATGTAAGCATAAATAAACTGCCGTCTCTCTGTCTTTCTGACATCAACAGGAGCTGACAGTGCTGGATCTACTGGACAACCTGGATTTAGTGTGTGTTCCTGTGTATGTGTTTTTTTGAATGTGTGTGTCTGCCAGTGTAAATGTGTGAGTTTGTAAGCCTTAGCGTACAAACCGGATTCCAAAAAAGTTGGGACACTAAACAAATTGTGAATAAAAACTGAATGCAATGATGTGGAGATGGCAAATGTCAACATTTTATTCAGAATAGAACATAAATCACGGAACAAAAGTTGAAACTGAGAAAATTTATTATCTGAAGGGAAAAATATGGTGATTCAAAATGTCATGGTGTCAACAAATCCCAAAAAAGTTGGGACAAGGCCATTTTCACCACTGTGTGGCATCTCCCCTTCTTCTTACAACACTCAACAGACGTGTGGGGACCGAGGAGACCAGTTTCTCAAGTTTAGCAATAGGAATGCTCTCCCATTCGTGTCTAATACAGGCCTCTAACTGTTCAATCGTCTTGGGCCTTCTTTGTCGCACCTTCCTCTTTATGATGCGCCAAATGTTCTCTATAGGTGAAAGATCTAGACTGCAGACTGGCCATTTCAGTACCCGGATCCTTCTCCTACGCAGCCATGATGTTGTGATTGATGCAGAATGTGGTCTGGCATTATCTTGTTGAAAAATGCAGGGTCTTCCCTGAAAGAGATGACGTCTGGATGGGAGCATATGTTGTTCTAGAACCTGAATATATTTTTCTGCATTGATGCACTGCAAAAACTCAAAATCTTACCAAGAGTATTTGTCTTATTTCTAGTCAAAATGATCTCATTACACTTAAAATAAGACAGAATCAGCTAAAGGGCAACATTTCAGTAAGCTAAAGGAACTTGTTCCAAGACAGTAAATCTTAAAACTAGACAATTTTCACTTGTTCCATTGGCAGATTTTTCACTTATTTCAAGCTAAAATATCTTGTATTAAGTAAAAAAAATCTGCCAATGGAACAAGTGAAAATTGTCTAGTTTTAAGATTTACTGTTGACATGGCGTCCCACAGTTCCAAAAAGAACTTTGAATCGTGACTCATCTGACCACAGAACAGTCTTCCATTTTGCCACACTCCATTTTACATGATCCCTGGCCCAGTGAAAACGCCTGAGCTTGTGGATCTTGCTTAGAAATGGCTTCTTCTTTGCACTGTAGAGTTTCAGCTGGCAACGGCGGATGGCACAGTGGATTGTGTTCACTGACAATGGTTTCTGGAAGTATTCCTGAGCCCATTCTGTGATTTCCTTTACAGTAGCATTCCTGTTTGTGGTGCAGTGTCGTTTAAGGGCCCAGAGATCACGGGCGTCCAGTATGGGTTTACGCCCTTGACCCTTACGCACAGAGATTGTTCCAGATTCTCTGAATCTTCGGATGATGTTATGCACAGTTGATGATGATAACTGCAAAGTCTTTGCAATTTTTCGCTGGGTAACACCTTTCTGATATTGCTCCACTATCTTTCTGCGCAACATTGTGGGAATTGGTGATCCTCTACCCATCTTGGCTTCTGAGAGACACTGCCACTCTGAGAAGCTCTTTTTATACCCAATCATGTTGCCAATTAACCTAATTAGTGTTAATGGGTCTTCCAGCTCTTCGTTATGCTCAAATTTACTTTTTCCAGCCTCTTATTGCTACTTGTCCCAACTTTTTGGGGATTTGTTGACACCGTGAAATTTTGAATCAACATATTTTTCCTTTAAAATGATACATTTTCTCGGATTAAACTTTTGATCTGTCACCTACGTTCTATTCTGAATGGAATATTGACATTTGCCATCTCCACATCATTGCATTCAGTTTTTATTCACAATTTGTTTAGTGTCCCAACTTCTTTGGAATCCGGTTTGTATATGGCAGCAGCAATAAAGAAAAGCAAGCGTTCTGAATTTTGGCCTGTGCTTTGATGCAAAGTGTTTGTGCTGCTGAAAAAACGATATGATGGCTTAGATATTAAGAATGAATTTTAATACTAATTCAGTGTCCAACATAACAGACCCAGGTCAGAGTTTCACTGGGACACCAACATTTTTATTTTTTGATTTATTTTTAAACATTAGAATACTGAATGTAGGAGTTTAGAAATCAACCAGACAAAAGAAAATCCTGAATACAGCCAGGCCAAACCTATTTTTTCCACAATGTAAAGTACAACATCTATTACATAGAGTGGCAGTTGTTTACAGCTGTTTAATGCCAGTGTTTCAGCCTGGATGTATTCACACTGGGATTTTGGTGCTTATTCTACTGTATAGGAGGGCGACTGTGTTTTCAAGTGCAACCACGGACAGAACAAATGTACACAATGATCGCTGTGTCACTTTGTGTTAATATCATTAAATATCATGTCACCCCTAAAACTACTGGAGAGGCTGACAGTGAGCATGGTGCATCAGGTTCTTACCTCCATGCTCAGAAAACTTGGGGTTACTCAGGATCTGTTTGCAGAACTTCAGACCATTTCTGTACTGCTTGTGTTCATAACATCTCTGTGAAAAAGGACAAAGCACATTATATCAGGTGCCTGAAACTGCAGCGAGTCATCTTAAAGTCCACAAAATGTACATAACTGTAGGTAATGTACATAACACTGTTCCAATGAGTCTGTCCATCCTCCAGCCAGCAAGAAAAGCATCACATACTCCTAAAGCAGCGCACCTATCAACAAGTTTGCTAGGGTCCCCACGGGTCCAGTGACGTCAATTTCATCATCGTACAGTTAGCGCAAGGGTCTGTTATTTGTGACCACCCAGACTTGCCTGCAGAAAATTTACAGCAGTTTTTAAGACTTTATTGTGCTTTCTCCCATATATTTCAATTCAAACCCGTCATTACTGCTTTTCATTAAAGCTTATTATTTATAATGTGTCTGATACAGTGTAATAGCACAGTAAAGAACTGTCAAACGGCACACAGCAGAGGGCATCAACATGCACGCGTATTTTCGAGTCTCTTAACTATAACAGAAGAGGTTGACGTGTTTCGATGTGCCGGTTTTCACGTGGCTGTATTTATTAAACAGCTGAGCCTTCCTTCCTATCTATGCAACACTGTAAATAATCAGTAGAGCAGTAAGAGTAAGCTCCTCGTTGTACCTCCATCTGGGCTGACCAGCTCCTGCAGCCACTGAACTTAACTAGTCCAACAAGCTGCAACTGTTTTGGAAACAGACCCCAGACAAACGTGCACCTAGATGCCGGAGCCGAAAACGTTCCCAAACTTGCAAGGCCAGACAGCATAATTACAACACATGACTGGTTTTGCGGTCTTCCAGCTACTGCTTAATAAAACTGCCGACCTAATGACAGTGTGTCTGGCGTACTGAACACATCCCTAATTCACTAGCAAGTCTCATCTAGAGAAGGCTACTTGGCAAACTACCATTAGCCAGCAAGCTAACGTGATCTCGGGTATTTTAACCTACCAGAATTCTTTTGAAGAGCGCGTTCTCTTTCGGTGGCAGAGTGATTGTGGGCATTGTAGTGGCTTCTTATGCCTCTTTCGGTTTAAACATGAATAATAATGTCCTCGCTGAGGTAGAGATACCAGGCTGTTTCGATCTTTTCAGACACCTCTTTCTCACGTGTTGACGCCAAGGCCCCCTTCCGAGCAAAATGGCCGACGTGCTTCTCCTCCGGGTCAGCCTGCTCTGTGAGCCTGCTCACAGGTCGGAGGTGGTCGGCGAACACATGTTTGAGTGGCACCTCACCGTGCATCAGATAAGACCGCAATTAAACCACGTTATGCACAGTGATATTTCTTTTGTTGTAGTGGTAAAGAGTAATTTTTTAATATTTTAATATATTAACTGACAAATTATTTCGTTAATTGCATTGTATAACGTAAAATTGAATTTGTCTGTATAAAGATACCAGTTTAAACATAATCAAATGTTTGTTTCCAGTAAAGGGGCAGGATGCTCCAGAGTGGTCGTTTGATTTATCGGTGATCTTGGTATCAGGTCTGACAGGAAGTTTAATCAACCGCGGTGCGAACGGTGCGAGTCGAGAGGAAGGTGCTCTCTTCAGTGAAAATGACTTTCAACCGGTTGCTGTCCAGGGCTGTTTTCGTCAGCAGAGGTAAAATCACGAAAAGCTGTTAATTATCGTGGTTAAAAATTTTAAGGCTACGTGGTTTGGCTCGTTATTTAAAACAGTGACTGTGTTTATTTTGCAGGCTGACCTTAGCTTAGCTTAGCTTAGCTTAGTTTAGCATTCTGGCAGCATAATTTGGTTATGGCTAAGGGGTAAAATGAAACCCAAAAACTAAAGACTGGAAATGTATTAGCAATTGCTTTCAACCCAGATTTTCAGTGCATGTTTTGTTTTGTGTAAAGATTAAAAAATATATAGCAGGTCATCTACTAATCAGAAGATTGGTGGTTCGATCCTTGACTTGCCAAATGTCCCTAAGCAAGTTAAAAAGCCCAAGTTGTTCTCCAATGCATCCGTTAGTGTGAATGTGTGTAAATGTTAGACAGAGATCATAAAAAGTGCTTGTGTGAACAGAAAAGAGAGTAGAAAGGAGCTGTATAAGAACTATTCCATTTACCGTTATTGATACGTGGACTGTATGAGTACTGGCTGCCCATACAAAGCCAGTGTTTTTTCATGTTGTTGTGGTTTCTCATTGTTTCAGCTGGCTGCAGGTCTGCTTTCACAAGCTCCAAGCCTGATATGACCAACCCCAACTGGTTCAGAGTGGGTCTTGCCTTTGGAACATCTGCTTTCCTATGGGGCTTGGTGAGTGCATCATTTCATATGTACACCTAGGGGCTGTTTTAGAAGTAGTTTCACTGTGAGTTGATCCAAACTGAGGCTTTGGTTCTGAAAAAGCTGATCAGGTAGTTCAGTCAGGTCTGAGTGCATTCACTCTGACTTGAGTTGTATTCAGAGTGCAGCATTTGTTTGCATTGGCTCTGCGGAGTTTAATGTTATGTGAATGCAACCTATACCAATATCACGTAACTCAGTTTGTTGAAGAAAACGTGCTAGTCAGCAGATTGGTTTCAGAGTGTGTTACCTTAGTATTTGTTTCAGAGTTTAAGTTGGCTCACTTGATGAAGAAAACAAAACGAAACGGTTTCCTTCGTGTCAGGTTCTAGACTGCCTCAGATTATATGTTGTCAGAGTGCAGAGTTTCCCTTTATTTGTTTCTGGATTTAATTCTGTTTAATGCATCGAGCTGGAAGTTTACATTGTTGACTTGGCTCTGAATGCATGTATGCATGTCAGGCAGAATGATTACAGAGTGGGTTTTTTTTTTCTTGAGCCTGAATCCTGGCTGGGCTGTTACCTCACAGCTTGAAGGTTCCCAGTTTGAACCATAGCTGAGACCCTCTGTGTCGAGTGTGCGTGTTCTCCCTGTGCCTACATGTACTCTCTCTCTGGGCACTCTGGCTTCTTTTGGCAATCAAAGTCATGCAAACTATTATATAAGCTATAGGTTATAAGCATGAGAAAGATAAAGTGCTTAGTGTTATCTCTATGCTTGTCTTAATTTTACACAGTAGAGGGCAGCAATGAACAGCAAGATTTTTTTATTTTTTTCAAATGTAACACATGTGTTTTGTTCTGAAGCTCGGTCCATCAGAGGATAGTGTGTCTGGTACCTGAATTTAAGTGGTTTTTTAAGGATTTTTTTTTAAAAATAGTTCCTTCAATTTTAGTCTTACAGTCAAACATTTGACAGCCATTTCTTGCAGATCTGCGGAGCAATATAGAAGTTAAGATTACGATGTGATGTATTTTAAATAGGGGAATAGACAAACATACATGTAAGTGACTTGTGGCTTCTCGGCCTTCCATTTGCAGCTCTTCAAACAGCACAGCACAGACACTCATGAGTACAAAGTGAGGAATGGCCTGGAATAACCTACAAACCTCGCAGGTGAGTGTCTCTAAATACTGAAATTTAAGTGGACACTACAAGCATTAAAGCTATTTTATACAATGGTGCCCTTCACAAAAACTGATAGATTTAACACTGCCTGTAAAGCTGCATTTAAGAAGTAGGTTTCTAAAGTTTTTGGAACATATTTAGTGCCATCAGGTGCACCTGACTCAAACAAGCTGTCCTCCTCACTGTCCTCGTTCATAAAGTGCTCTATAAACCCTAACCTTATGGCTAATAGCGGCATTTTCCCATTTCAGTTCAGCTAGCCAACAATAAAAACTCACTTACTGCTAAAGAGACAGAAGAGTGAAAGTGGACAGTATAGTAAATCCTTCTTTTTCTTTTTCTTTATTGCCTGGGGCAATTCAAAAGAAACTCTCTTAAACTGCTTTTAATGTTTCAGTCTCCTTGCACTCTCTCTTGCAGTCTCCTCCACTGCAATACTGGTTCTGTCTGTTACCAGCACTGGCACAAGATGGCTCTAAACATGTTCTTATTTCTTAACTTCACAAACAGGGCTCCGTGATGTAAATTAGGCTTTATACATGTAATGTTTCAGTTTAAATATGAATCACTGATCAGTTGTACATGTTACTATTATTATTGGTGTTGTGTCGTCTAGTGTGATGATACATCTAATTGTCTCTCTTTTCCTGTCTAGGAGGTTGTCGGTTCCTGTCTGTAGGATGCACATCTGTCTGCTTCTTTCTGGTTTGTCTCTTCCCCATTCCTCAATGTGGATTGCGTGTAAATAAAAACATTTATCATGTGAACATACTTGACTCACAATCATTTTGTACATATTGAGTTTGCTTAGATGCTACTACCAGTAGCACTATAATACAGTGTAGTTTTGTTTTAGTATTGAACCTCTGCCTGAGCTGTGTTCTTTCTTAGAAAAACACTGAACACAATGAAGTTTAGAAAGTAAAAGGTTTAAAGTTTGAAGGATTTTAGCCAACATAACAGTGATAGGACTACATTTTATTCACTTCTTGAATTCAAACCTAAAAACAAACATGGGATTATTTCAATCTAAAGTTTGGAGGGAAACAAAAATGTTCCTGCAGCAGTTTAGTAGGTTGTCTGAGTTTATGACCTATAGAAGGTCCTGAGGATGTCATGCAACTCAGTCAGCCCTCAAGAGACTAAGATCTCAGCCAGATGTACACCGCCTCACTCTTTTTGATGATGGGGTGTGTCCTCTCTGCACTCCGGAACACAGCTGAATCAAATGGGGTGGATTACCTCTGCCTCAGAAAAACACTGCCATCAAGTTTGGCAAAGGCCTGATAACAAGCCATTCATTTGATTCAGGGATGTTTCAATCTAAAGTTTGGAACAAGGATGTGGTTGTCTGAGTTTATGACCTAAAAAAGCTGCAGGATTACCTCTTCAGCATGCTGTTTGGCAGTTTGACACCTCTGACCTCAAGTTAGAGTACAATAGTTTAAACTGATCAATGATTTATTTTATTTTTTTAAACTAGTGAAAGTAGTTCCATTGTGTAAAATAACATACTTCACTAGTTGGAAGCGATCTGTACTAAGCCATGCTAGCAACCATGGTTCATTTTTTTTCTTTCCATAGTTATATTGTTACGGGTTTCTTTTTTATTACCATGTGGTGGGGCGTGGTCTGCGGTGCTGCTGCAGAGGAGCTGAGCTTCCTCTTCTTGCACCACCAGCTCACCCACCTCAGCCTGGGCCGGAGGTCAGCGAGTGGGAGGAACCTGCCACGCCGTCACTGGAGGTCGGGGCGTGCGCAGGACCTCACACGCCACAGACAGAGGACGAGGTCGGTTCTGCCAAGCCTGAGGAGAACTGATGGATCGATAGGCAGTGATGTCATACCTGTTGATCTGGTATGATGAACTGGTGATATTGCTGCAAAGGTGGCCCAACCAGTTATTAGGTTTAGGGGACAATCACTTTTTCACACAGGGCCATGTTGGTTTACATCCTTTTTTCCCCTTAATAATAAATACCTTCATTTAGAAACTGTATTTTGTGCTCACTCGTGTTATCTTTGTCTAATATTTAAATTTGTTTGATCTAAATACCTGTTATGACGACCTGGGGTAGAAAGACACTGAAGTCTAATACAACATAAATATGTACCAGTTACCATAACTTATATGTTGTTTTACCGAGGGTTAATTATGCTCAATCTTAACAATAATGCTCAATAACAAATAAACATGTTTAAGTTAACCAGTATAACGAACCAGAAAATAGAATAATAGTGATTCTAATAACATAATGTAGAAGGACAGAGAGAGGAGGTGTGGGTGGACATCAGACAGCAACTTGACTGAATGACCGAAGTGTGACGGTGTGACATCCAGTGAAAGAAGGGTTTCTGGGTTCTTCTGTACCTGTATAGATAACTATTGTTCAGTTGATTGAATTAGTTTTTTAATTAGTTTGAGTATTACTATTTGGTTTGATTTTGCTTTGCAGCACTCCTGCTAAATTGCTTTAAAAACATTTCTTGCAATTAAAGTCTAAATTGTGGACACTGACTTTTTACCCTTTTGTGAAACAGTAAAGGTAAAAGTCTGAGTATTATTCTTTATTAGTGCAAATAGCTCTTACAGGCTACCCTGGCCATTATACATTAATCTTTCCTGTGAGCCTGCTGTCCAGGCGACTAAAGCCATCCCAGAAATTACAAGTGCCATGATCAATAAGGAGCTACCATTAACAGGTGGGACTGATAAGATTTAACCTACAAGGCGACTCAGGTTTCTCCTTATCAATAAACGCAGGGAAGACAGAGGTAGTTGGGACTGGGCGAGTCCCCTCACCCACATCGACTCCAGCTGAACTCTGCATGGGTAAGAGCCAGAACAGATTTCTTGTACTGGAGTTGTGGGCCCTGCAAATCGACATCCCAGGTGTTACTTCTACTGCAGACACCTCAGAAAGAAAAATGCATTTTTTTCCACTGTGTTTGCAAAGATGTTTCATTATACTGAGTAAACAGCTGTTCAGTGGTATCAGAAGAAAACAAATGTCACCTTGTGATTTAGTTCAAAGAACACAGGTTCAAGTCCAGCCAGAGGGCTGCTATTTATTTTAACTTTATTAAAAATATTTTAATCAGCATCATTTTCATGGTTACCTGAAGATAACATGAACATCTACGCCCATCTGCATGAACTGAAGATAGCAATCTTAACCGCGAGATCTTTAATCTGGTCAAAACACAACATACTCAAATTGATAAATCTGCATATGCAACATCTGGAAAGCGGAAAGTAAAATATTCAAGCAAATCTAACCAGTTGACATAAAAAACTGTTAACCTGGAACACTTTTCCAGAGTCACTTTGATGAAATAAATGTGGCAATTAAATATTACAGTGATATTAAAATGTTTTGTAAATGCTTTGTTTGTGTTTGTGATCTCTTCCTGTTCAAAGAGAGTTTTTCCTTCCCACTGTTGCCAAAGTGCTTGCTCATAGGGGGTCATATGATTGTTGGGTTTTTCTCTGTATGTATTATTGTAGGATCTACCTTACAATATAAAGCACCTTGAGGCGACTGTTGTTGTGATTTGGCGCTGGAAGACTTGACGAGGTGATTCTTACGTTCTGACTTGGAAAAAATGAAAGTCATTGAGATAAACGAAAACAAAGTGATTAATGAAATCTCTCAGGACGTTACTCACTAAGGCTTCAAACACAGCAGAGGCATTAGTGAGTCCGAACGGCATAAACAAGTATTCAAAATGGCTGAGACGGATGTTGAAGACAGTCTTCCACTCATCTCATTCCCCGACTGCATGCAGATGCAGGACTTAAAAGAGTTTTAAGTATAAAGTTGACCATGGTGTCATTTTTCCTCCATTCTCTTTGTTTGCAAAGAGGCAAAGGCTCACAATGACCCAGGTTTCAGGCTCTTAGCATCTACAACAGATCACTTTAGACCAGATATTACAGCGAGAAAGCCCCATAAGGGTTTAGTCTCTGCTCACAAGACGGAAATATCACAGGAAAAAACTGTCCAGGACAGTTTGAACAAGAAAACCTGTGATATGGAAAGGCAGTGTCCTATTCATAAAAAGCCACATCCCCTCAACCACTGCAGAGCCTCACAATAAATCTATTAAGGAGTGTAAGTCGTTCCTAAGTCAATAGCATCTGTTTTTAAGTTCTGTGTGAACGGCCAGTGTTGTTCCATCTCCAGTGTTTTCCCAGTTGCACCCCTGGGCAGGACCTTGGACACTCTGTTTCTCATTAAGTGACAATCATCATGGCTGCATTTAAGACCGCCGCAGTCATCTCTTCTTCACTGGTCCGACAGCTATCCACGGTGACAACACGGCTCCAATTCCTTGTGATTCTGCTTTTGATCATTGCATACTTACCTTGTCTCCTGTCCACAGTTTTCTTCGCATCCACTCTCAACCTGCCTCAGTGTGCAGCCTCATGCTGGCCTCTCATCAAACCTCTCAATCAGGAATCGACTAATCATCATCTGCCTGTCCTCCTGCCTGCTCTGAAAAACATTCTCATCTCAGGTTGGAAAAACACTCTGAAGCCATCCGCAGCACCACCATCTTCACAAAACTGGACCTGCAAAACGCCTACCAGTCCACATCAGAGGGGTGCGGTGAATGAAAAACATCCTTTAATACACCATTGGGTCACCTTGAATACCTAGTCATCCCATTCATAAATGCAGTTTTTCAGGCACTAGTGAATGACATTCTCAGAGACTTCCTAAACCTTTTTGTGTTTGTCCAAGGATCTCCAAGAGCCTCAAATCCATGTTCACACTGTGCTTCAGCGGCTACTGGAAAATCATCAGTATGTGAAAACAGAGAAGTGCGGGTTCCATTCACCATCCGTCACTTTTCTGGGCTATGTTCTGGCAGGGGGACAGGTGAAGACAGACCCTGCCAAAATCCGAGCAGTCGCTGGATGTCCCACTCCTTTCACACGTAGCCACCTTCAACAGTTCCTCAGGTTCACGAACCTCTACCAGCGTTCCATCCACAACTACAGACAGGTAGCAGCACCTCTAACTCACCTCACATCCACCTAGGTTCTGTTCACATGCTCACCTAAAGCTGAATTAGCTTTCTCAAAGTTAAAACACTTATTCACTCCTGGTCCCATACTCATCCACCCCGACTATTCTAAACCATTTATCGTAGAAGTTGCATCAGACACTGGTGTTGGATAGGATAGGTGTTGGTAAAAATAGCCCAAGAAGAATGGAGACACCTACTGGAGGGGGCAGAGCATCCTTTTGTGATATGGCTCGCTGGTCACTATTTTTGCACGATTAAACTTTTCTATCATCCAGAGTCCAGAAATGTCAAACCTGATGCTCTCTCCAGCCAGTTTGTCACAGACAGCAATACCTCCCTGCGTTTTGCAGGGTGGGCACAGTAACCTAGGGAATCGAGAACACTATCCAGCAAGCCCTTCAGGAGGAGCCCGACCCAGGTACTGGTCCGCCTGGTCGGCAGTTTGTACCCACCTCTGCACGTACCATAGTACTCCACTGGATCCACAGACCTTGGTCCCATATTGCCCAGGATTTTGTTACGGGTCTTCCTGCTTCCATCCATCCATCCATCCATCTTCTTCTACTTATCCAGGCCCGGGTCGCTGGGGCAGCAGCCCAAGCAGAGAAGCCCAGAACTCCCTGACCCCAGGCCACCTCCTCCAGCTTGTCAGGGGGAACCCCAAGGCGTGTAATGGGTCTGCTCCGGGGCCCCCTCCCAGTGGGACATGCCCAGAACACTTCACTCAGGAGACGCCCAGGAAACATCCTTATCAGATGCCCGAACCACCTCAACTGGCTCCTTTTGATGTGGCAAAGGATCTCACCGTAATCTCTAAGGGAGAGAGACAAGCCACACTTCGGAGGAAGCTCATTTCCGCCGCTTGTATTTGCGATTTCATTCTTTCGGTCACTACCCACAGCTCTTGACCATAGGTGAGGGTAGATCAACCGATGGACCGACACAGCGTCTCCATCACTGCAGCCGCAGCTCCAATCCGTCTGTCAGTTTCCCGCTCCCTTCTCCCATCACTCGTGAACAAGACTTGTGATGGCTGTTACCTCTGCCAGTAGAGTGGAAAGCACCTCATGTGTCAAATGAGAGTGTCTGGTCTGGAGAAGCATTGCATCTAGGATACGCCGAGACAGCCCTATGATACATTCCCAGCTGCCTCCCATATGGGAAGAGTGAGGTGGATTAAAGATCCAGGTGCATCCTTCTTCTCCCAAGTATTTCTTAATGCTTGACACGCTGGGGTCTGTCAGTATGAAACCTAGTTCCCATCAATCTGATCGAATCTGCTTAACAGGTCCTCTCAGACTGAAGAATCTATGCAGGGCATTACTGAAACTTCATCCATTGACTCAATCAGTTCAATGTGTACTGCACATGTGCTAAGACACATATAAAGAACAGCCCAGCTTCTACTGTTTGCCTGGCCTCCTCTTCTGCGCCTTGTGACTACAGACCAAGGGCCAAAGCCCACAAAGGTGAAAGGAGGTTTGGTGCTGATGTGATCGAAAGGCAGTCTGTCATTCTCTGCTCAGTTGTTCTCCTCCTAAGTTTGCTGCAGGTGATACAGTTGTGGATAATCTGCTTGATTAGCCTTCTGGCTCCTGTGATCCAGTATCCAGCAGTACGGACTGTACCTTCTGCGAATACCCATCCCTGATGGTATTCTACTATCAACTTGGCAATGTGACTACCACCTGGAATAATGAGAGGTTGTATCTCTTTGTAGTTAATGTTTGTGTGTTTGAGCCTGCTGCCTATCCTCAAGAGTTCTTCATTATCACAATAGGGACTGAGTTTCTGTAAACGGGTTCTGTTTTGGTATGTCTTTACCATTGGCAAGACAGGCTAGTTCCTCATCAAACATTTCCTTCTGCACACTTTTGATGATGACAGTTCAGTTCCTCTACTGCGCGAGGCTGCTTGCAGTGATGCCATGAACTGCAAGAGAGACAGCTAAAGGTGTCTTTCTTTAGGTACCATATCAGACCAAGACTTCGCTGTGTAGGTGTCACATCAGCCTCCACATTTAGCTCCTTGAGCCCCTTTGCACAGTCATCTGGAGAAAACACATCAAGAACCTCAGAGCTGTTCGATGCTATTTTATGCAGATGAAGGTTAAACGTGGCAAGCATTTTCTGTGCTCTCTTCAGTAGATCAATAGCTTCACTGGCTGTGGGCCTTGATACAAGCACATCATCAACATAGAATTCCCAGTCAATGAAGTGTTGTGTGTCTGATCCAAATTCCTGTTGACTATGAGCTGCTCCACATCCAAGGCCAAAGATAGCAAGAGATGGCGAGGGACTGTTGACAAACACGTAAACCTTCATGCAATACTCATAGATGTCATTGGCAGGATCGTTGTTTTCATGCAAGAGGAAGTGCAAATAGTTTCAATGGTCCTCTCTTACAATGTAACTGTGAAACATCTGTTTTATGTCCACAGTTACTGCAACAGTTTACATCTGAATATCAACAATACTCCCAACAACCTTCAGCAGGATGATTATGTTAGTTTAAATGAATCAACACCCCCGAGTCATTCTAACTACCAGAAACCTCGAAGCACAGGCCGAGGGGGCGGTGTGGCAGCAATTTTTCACACCAGCCTATTAATCAACCAAAGACCCAGACAGACTTTTAATTCATTTGAAAGCCTGATGCTTAGCCTCGTCCACCCCAGCTGTAAAACTCAGAAACCAGTCTTACTTGTTATCATCTATCGTCCACCTGGGCCTTACACAGAGTTTCTCTCTGATTTCTCAGACTTTTTATCTGATTTAGTGCTCAGCTCAGATAAAATAATTATTGTGGGTGATTTTAACATCCATGTAGATGCTAAAAATGACAGCCTCAACATCGCATTTAATCTGTTATTAGACTCAATTGGCTTCTCTCAAAATGTAAAAGAACCCACCCACCACTTTAATCACACTCTAGATCTTGTTTTAACATATGGCATAGAAACTGAACATTTAACAGTGTTTCCTGAAAACCCTCTGCTGTCTGCAGAGGAAATGGCGTGTCACAAATTTAGAAGATCATCATTTAGCCTGGAGAAATAGTTTGTTGCTTTATAAGAAAGCCCTCCGCAAAGCCAGAACATCTTACTATTCGTCACTGATTGAAGAAAATAAGAACAACCCCAGGTTTCTCTTCAGCACTGTAGCCAGGCTGACAAACAGTCAGAGCTCTACTGAGCCAACAATCCCTTTAACGTTAACTAGTAATGACTTCATGAACTTCTTCACAAATAAAATTTTTATTATTAGAGAAAAAATTACCAATAATCATCCCACAGATGTAATATTATCTACAGCTACTTTTAGTACCATCAATGTTAAGTTAGACTCTTTTTCTCCAATTGATCTTTCTGAGTTAACTTCAATAATTAATTCCTCCAAACCATCAATGTGTCTTTTAGACCCCATTCCTACAAAACTGCTCAAAGAAGTCCTGCCATTAATTAATGCTTCAATCTTAAATATGATCAACCTATCTCTAATAATCAGCTATGTACCACAGGCCTTCAAGGTGGCTGTAGTTAAACCTTTACTTAAAAAGCATCTCTAGACCCAGCTGTCTTAGCTAATTATAGGCCAATCTCCAACCTTCCTTTCATATCAAACATCCTTGAAAGAGTAGTTGTCAAACAGCTAACAGATCATCTGCAGAGGAATGGCTTATTTGAAGAGTTTCAGTCAGGTTTCAGAGCTCATCACAGCACAGAAACAGCTTTAGTGAAGGTTACAAATGATCTTCTTATGGCCTCTGACAGTGGACTCATCTCTGTGCTTGTCCTGCTAGACCTCAGTGCTGCGTTCGATACTGTCGACCATAATATCCTATTAGAGCGATTAGAACATGCTGTAGGTATTACAGGTACTGCACTGCAGTGGTTTGTATCATATCTATCTAATAGACTCCAATTTGTACATGTAAATGGAGAGTCCTCTTCACACACTAAGGTCAATTATGGTGTTCCACAGGGTTCAGTGCTAGGACCAATTCTGTTTACATTATACATGCTTCCCTTAGGCAGCATCATTAGAAGACATAGCATAAATTTTCACTGCTATGCTGATGACACCCAACTCTATCTATCCATGAAACCAGGTAACACACACCAATTAGTTAAACACCAGAATGTCTTAAAGACATAAAGACCTGGATGGCCGCTAACTTTCTGCTTCTTAATTCAGATCAAACTGAGGTTATTGTACTCGGCCCTGAAAATCTTAGAAATATGGTATCTAACCAGATTCTTACTCTGGATGGCATTACCTTGGCCTCCAGTAACACTGTGAGGAACCTTGGAGTCATTTTTGACCAGGACATGTCCTTCAACGCACATATTAAACAAATATGTAAGACTGCTTTCTTCCATTTGTGCAACATCTCTAAAGTTAGAAATATCCTGTCTCAGAGTGATGCTGAAAAACTAGTTCATGCATTTATTACTTCCAGGCTGGACTACTGTAATTCATTATTATCAGGATGTCCTAAAACTCCCTGAAAAGTCTTCAGCTGATCCAAAATGCTGCAGCAAGAGTACTGACAGGGACTAGAAAGAGAGAGCAGATTTCTCCTGTTTTGGCTTCCTTCATTGGCTTCCTGTTAAATCCAGAATTGAATTCAAAATCCTGCTCCTCACATACAAGGTCTTAAATAATCAGGCCCCATCTTATCTTAATGACCTTGTAGTACCATATCACCCTATTAGAGCACTTCACTCTCACACTGCAGGCCTACTTGTTGTTCCTAGAGTATTTAAAAGTAGAATGGGAGGCAGAGCCTTCAGTTTTCAGGCCCCTCTTCTGTGGAACCAGCTTCCAGTTTGGATTCAGGAGACAGACACTATCTCTACTTTCAAGATTAGGCTTCAAACTTTCCTTTTGCTAAAGCATATAGTTAGGGCTGGACCAGGTGACGCTGAATCCTCCCTTAGTTATGCTGCAATAGATGTAGGCTGCCGGGGATTCCCATGATGCATTGAGTTTTTCCCTTCCAGTCACCTTTCTCACTCACTATGTGTTAATAGACCTCTCTGCATCGAATCATATGTGTTATTAATCTCTGTCTCTCTTCCACAGCATGTCTTTATCCTGTCTTCCTTCTCTCACCCCAACCGGTCGCAGCAGATGGCCCCGCCCCTCCCTGAGCCTGGTTCTGCCGGAGGTTTCTTCCTGTTAAAAGGGAGTTTTTCCTTCCCACTGTCGCCAAAGTGCTTGCTCATAGGGGGGCATATGATTGTTGGGTTTTCTCTGTATCTATTATTGTAGGATCTACTGTAAGCACCTTGAGGCGACTGTTGTTGTGATTTGGCGCTATATAAATAAAATAAAATTGAACTGAATTGAATTGAATTGAATTGAATTGAATTGAACCTATTATTGAGGTCAGGTCCAGAGAGGAGGACATTATTGAGAGACATGCCATGACACTTTGCCCTTGAGTCAAAAACAACTCTGATCCAGCTTCTGTGGGTGGTACACCCCAAAGGTAGGCAAATACCAGCACTCCTTGTCCACTTCAAGTGGAGGAGCCAGTTCAGCATCGTCACAATTAAATATTTTCTGCACCCTTTTTTTCCAGGGTGCGATGAAGAGAATATAAGTATTTAACCAACTGGTTGTGATTGTTAGGCAGGCGTTGGCAAGGTCTCCTAAATGGGAGTGGCGCCACCCAACGTTTGCTGTCGGCCATGAACTCTCTCTCTCTTCCTGTGACCTCCTGAGAAAAAGTTTGTCTTCAACAGAAAGGCCAATTTTGTAATCATCCTCAGATTTATCAAAGATTGTGCTTCCTAGACATTCCTGCATTAACTATATATAGTGTTTATATATAGGGATATATTTATATATAGCCTTATATATATATATATACATATATATATATATATATATATATATATATATATATATATATATATATATATATATATATATATATATATATATATATATATATATATATATAGCACGCGGTGGTTAGCACTGTTGCCGCACAGCAAGAAGGTCCTGAGTTCAATTCCACCATCAGGCCGGGGTCTTTCTGTGTGGAGTTTGCATGTTCTCCCGTGTGTTTGCGTGGGTTCTCTCCGGGTACTCCGGCTTCCTCCCACCGTCCAAAGACATGCAGCTTGTGGGGATAGGTTAATTGGATAATCCAAATTGCCACTAGGTGTAAATGTGCGAGTGAATGTGAGTGCGAATGGTTGTCTGTCCCTGTGTGTTAGCCCTGCGACAGACTGGCGACCTGTCCAGGGCGTGCCCGCCTCTCGCCCTATGACAGCTGGGATAGGCTCCAGCGCCCCAGCGACCCTGAAAAGGATAAGCGGAAGCGAATGGATGGATGGATGGATGGATGGATATATATATATAAAAATTATATATATATATATATATATATACATATATATGAGATTATTTTCACAAAGCTCAGAAACTTAGTGGGTGTTAACCACTAACCACATAAACTAGGGTAGTTTATGTGTAGACGTGTATATAGTTAAGCATGTATGGACTATATAATGTAGAATTCTGAATATTGACTTGTAAATAATGAATTTGAAATAAGGGGGCAGGAACAGAAAAAGTGTAAACTTTATCCTACTCAGAAGCAGAATTGAATCAGTTGTAAAAATCAGTGACGATATCCAGCCCGAGTTTACAGATCCACTGGTACGTATCCCATATGTAATATAACAGCAGGGCTGCTGAACATCAAATGACCAGTAGGTGTCAGCATTTGAGCTGTTAAACGGGGCTTCGTGTGTTCTGCCTTTTGGCGAAGCAATTGGCCGGAAAGATTCGACAAGTTGCCGGGGCCTTATCACACCATCACTACCTGGTTGCATACTCATTGTACTCTCTTCTCTCATTCTTCTTTTGCCCACCACTTAATTTTAAATACGGCTGCATTGACAAACTACTCTATAAGACACCCTTAAAAACAAATTGTTATTGTTATACAAATCATCACAAATTATCCACAAATGACATAGAGCAAGATCAGGAAGTACAAGTAAATATTTCCCTCCATACCCCATACATGAACTATGAAAAATGTCTGAATGTAATAACCATTTGAGTTGACTTTCAAGTGTCTTTTATTCATGTAAAACGAAAATCGACCAAAAGTGCTTTAAAGACAGAAACATTTACGTTCCAGATTCCAAAAAACTCGGTTTTGGCGTGTTTTATTGTGTTAACTAATTACTTTGGTAAGTGAAAACTACATTTATTTAGTTGGCATTGAAATATATTCAGAATTTGCTAATTTTTGCTTTAAAAATTCTTAAATTATGACACACTGCTCTCCCCTGTATAAACTCCCTTTATAAGTTTAAGGTATTGGCAATACTGGTCCTTCATCACGATTTAAAAAAAAATCTCACAGCACTGCTTTTGAATGTTTTTTGTTTGTTTGCGTTTTTTTTTTTTTTTTTTTTTTAATCAAGGAAGAACGTCGTCTTGACGTCATGGCGTACCGTGCCCTGACCTGACTCGGTTGTGGCGAAGAGGCGGCGCGCCGGAAAGCTACAGGATAGCACGAAGGAAACAGTAAGCGCAACACAACTTTGGGGTTTGTGTTCAAGAAAAACATTTATAGGCGTCTGCGAAGCGATTTCCAAGTAATGAAGACCCGGTGCAAACATCTTTTTATGCAAGCGAAGTAAGCGTTTTGGCCTTGGTTAACTTAGCAAACATTGGGCCCAGCTAGCGCTAGCCGTGGAACTGACTTTTCATCAGCAAAAGCAAAACAAGGTAAGGAGAGAAAACTCGAGGCATTAACATGTCAACAGATTCTGCTACGGACCAATGCACATTGCACATGTCGTATTTGTTATAGAATTTACCTGGCGCGGGTTTAAAATGTATAATAAAAACGGTGTTCATGTTGGCTAGCTGTCTGCTAAATGGGCTGGTTCTTATATAGCGCTAACTGCTCAACAACTCCCCTTAATGCTAGCTTCTGCTAAGCAGTCGTGATAACGCAATAAGAAAACGTTTTTGCACACAAATAATGCGATGTGGACAAAGTTACGAGCAACATTAAGTAAGATGAATGAGTCTTAATTGAAAACAGCAGAAGCATTAGCTAACAGCTTAGCTGTAGAGTTTGAAGCTTTAAGACTCGGTGACAAATAGCGGCGCCAACCTGCTCAGGAAGTAAACATCAGCCTGCGTGCTGTGAACGGTCATTGTCTGATCTCCTCACACCAGCCGGTCGTGTCAGACCTGACGGACACGGCTACTACTCTGGACTACTACTGTTTTGAAGTGGAAGTTAGCCCACAACCGACTTCTTTATCCTGTCCTCGGAGCTGTGTGTGTTCGGGATCTTGGCTGTGTTTATAGTAAACAGTGCACAGGCAGAAAAAACTCCAAATGTCAAAAGTTGCGTTTAAATGTAAAATGAAGTTGAAACTCAAACTTCTACTAAACATTTAAGCGTATCATACAAACTCTGAGCAACTTGTAGGTTTTGACTTTATAGAGCTGTAGTGCTCAGGCTAAGTCAGTTTGCTACTGTCTGCTACTCATAACCATAACCATTACTAATTTATCAGTTTGAATGGTAAATAAATATCAGGCAGATGAATCCCTCCAAAATTAATAAGTCAGTTATAAGCTATATAATTGAAGCACGGTCTCAGACTAAGTTAACGGCTCATATTTTATTATAGCTCGTACTTCTGGAGCCTTACTGCAGATTTCTCGCTGTGTAAAACAAACAGCGGTGGCTGGAACAGCTACAAAGTTCGCTTTACTTTTCTTCATGTCGAAGTTTGTTGATCAGAAGCTTTGATAAAGGACTCCCGCTCGCTTTTCCCAGTAAAAGTTTTAATGGTGATCACAGGAACAGGGCTGCTGTTTTCTGTCACTCTACCCGAGCTCAGCGTGTCGGTAAGGGCTGCGCCTCTTTGCTCTCCGCGGTGTGTAAACAGACTCCACGTTAAACTCTGCCAGCGTCATCATCACTGCTGCTGTTCTGTTATCAGTGTTTCTGTTGTTAAACTTTTTTATTCACACACTGCTCCTAAATGCATTTGCAGGTCTGTTTTTAGTCGCAGATGTGGCTGAAACACTCGCGTTCATGTGTTCATGTTGACATTGACGTGCTACAGAGCTGTGCCTTAAACGAAGCAAAGAATTTGTCCAGAAATAATTTTTATAGTCGAATTATCCGAGATAATCTGAATTGTTGCAGCCCTGAAAATCATTAAGTTTAATTAAAGTGGGGTTCATCCTTTATAACCACAACATTAACTCTGTTAAAAGGAGAGCTGTGGCCAGTGTGGGCTTCATATGATCTCAACCCAGTACAGATGCAAACATTAAGGATGGGGGAAACATCAGTACAGTATCTTATCGTGATATCTTGTATGGTGATATGGTATTGACACCAAATATGATATATTATTAAGTGAACTCTGGGAATACTATGAACGAGAGGGCTCATCTCACCTGATAGGAGGCGACCTTTTTTAAACAGTCACAGTTTGACTTTGACTGACTGCAGTCACTGAGAGAGATTGTTGAAAACTTGCAAATAACGTCTGTGTAAGTTATAAATACAGACAGATTGCCAACATGTTGTCATCAGTCTCAATGAGTCTTTAATAATAAGGACAAGTCGTGGGGACGCGGCTCATCTGGCTGCCAGCTGTTAGTATTCTGGTTATAATCCTATAAAACAAGAAGGTTGCCAACAACAAATGTAATAGTTAAATGTGAGTTTCTGAGTATGTGGGCAGCAACCCATGATTTTCACTGATTCCCCCCTGTTATTGCTGTACTACCAGGAAACGATTGTCTGTAATGGCCAAACTAAAATCATATAATTACAGAAGGACTCCATCCTTTATGGCAGGTTTCAGTGACAGTGGTCAGTATGCTTAACAATGTCATTTTGCAGCAAAAAACAAATAGCCTTATTTTATTCAGTAAAATAGATATTGATAAAGTTTAACTTTGTGTTTGAAAAAGTTGATAAGTCGCAATATGCTATTGCAATGTTACAAAATTTTAAAAAATCTCAATTGTATCATGAAGTATTGCAATAATTTGTTATCATTGGATGTGTGGTGTTTCTTACCTCTAACACACTCTAGACTTCAAAAATCAACATGTAGCAATAGTACATGTAGCTTCTTCCACTCTGTTGTGTTGGTGTATCCTTTCTCAGTCTTTGTAAATGGACTGGTTCTTATATAGTGATTTTTCTAAGCAATCAAAATGTGTTTTTGTTATTTGCAGGAATGAGTGATGACCTCTGTGGTGGTGTCAGATGGTGGTGGGAACATAGTGGAGTATGTGACTGTGGTGGAGGACCCCCAGCAGGTAAATCAACATTGTGGCCATATTTGTTATTTTTGAATGTGTGTTTTATAATGTAATTATGTTTGTGTTTTTGCACTGACCTCCACACTCTGCTGACAGTCGACGAGTTAGAGCACTCTGATTTGATGCAGCAGGAGTGTTCAGGCCATTATCTCCTTTCTTATGGGCTTTATCAATCAGTGTTTGTTGGCCGGCAGAGTCAAAGTATGAAGTTGGCCTCTACAACTGTATTCGGCTTACCTCAGGTGATTTTGGGTCCTCCTGTGTCAGATGGCTCAGATGGGGTACCACACTGTCAGAACAGCCAGCTTTGCTCCAGCGCTGTACATCCTTCTGGCCAGATGATCTAGTTGGCTGCTGGCTTGGCTTTGCATTGTGATTCTGTTTGCTGAACTTCTGACTTCCTTATTTAGTTTTCCCTTCGTGGATTAATTCGGAAAACCCAAAACCCAAAGTGGAGTATTTTACATTCAATTAACTAAACGAGGATTACCAAAACAGAGTGACTGAACTGAGTTAACTTGAATGGAACTGAGTGAGCCAGAACTTTTGTTTCTATTTGGGGTTGTTAATATATTGTTTCCCTTATGAACCGGTTTTTGTTTTTCTATTCCATGGTAAATGGACTGATTCTTATATAGCGCTTTTCTACTCTCCCGGAGTACTCAAAGCGCTCTATACAACATGCCTCATTCACCCATTCACACCCACTCATACAAGCACTTCTAAACTCAAGTGCAACGTAAACTACATTCATACACATTCATACTCCGATGAACGCAACGGAGTGCAACTCGGGGTTAGTATCTTGCCCAAGGATATGTGGCATGCAGATTGGGGAAGCCAAGAATTGAACCACCAACCTTCCGATCAGTAGCTGATCTGCTCTACCACCTGAGCCACAGCCACCCCTGGTGGGTCTGTTTGAAAAACTCAGATCATGTGACTCAGTACCACATGACACCTTTTTCGTTTCATGCATAATTTTTTTGAGCTTAGTGATTAGCTTGATTTCTAGAAAAAGTTCAAACCACTACAACAGTGCAGTGAATTCAGCACTGTGATCTGCAAGTAAAACAGAATCTCAGCTGTGTTTGAGCTTCTTCAATTTGTAACTAATGACTACCAAAACTACCAAAAAATAAGTGGTGTAATTTCCAAAATTACACCACTTAACAGCATGGTTGGTAATGCTAACAGCCAAGTAGCTTACATTGTGTTAACAGCTGGGAGGGAACTATGCTGCATTCAAGAAGAGTAAAGAAATATCGAGGAGAAAAAAGCGAGACTGGATATGCATCAAAAGTAACATGTAACCAAAAGGAGAGCTCAGTCTGCTGTTTGAAAGTTTCAGGTTTTCATGTCTCTTGAGGCTGTTATGTTCTTCATGAAATCCAAATTAAGCTTGTTTTAAAGCTGTAGAAACATTAAGACACTTAGTGAAAAGGAAATTACATAAACTGAAAATCAGAACAGCCAGCCTGTTAAAGATGGGCTCCATAACCCTGTTTGAAAAATATGCTTTGGTAACAGAGCCTAACAGGAGACTATTTATTGTTTTGGTTATTCTGTTTATGTTTTATTCATTTTTTATGGTGCTAAGAAAATACATTATATATTAAGGCTGCAACGATTCATCGAGTATTTTGAATAATTTGATTATTTAAAAAAAAAACTCAAATTCTTTCCTTCGATGCTTCTTTAATGCACAGCTCCGTAGCACGCCACTGTCTCCATGGAAACGTGATCCACGTTTGCAACTAAAACAGACCTGCAATGCAAACGTATTTATGAGCAGCGTATGAATAAAAAGTCTGACAACATTAAGCCCTCCAGGTTTAAACAAAAACAGCAGTGATGATGAGGTTGGCACAGTGTAATGTGGATACATGCAGTGTACATGTCACGAAGAGAAAAGAGGCGAAGCCGTTACTGAGACGCTGACCTCGGGTTGAGCGGATCCCAGCCGTCCTATTTTACATATTCATAACATTTTACCGATTGAAAGTGAAATAATATAAAGTGTTGTGGTAATTAAACTGCATTAAGCTTTAAAAAATAGCAGTTTCAGAATTCAGGGGAACATTATGTCAAAGCAGAGCTTTAGATTGTTTTCAATGAGCTCAATCGTTTTTAGATAGCGTAATAAAAAAAACATGTAATTCAGAGTTTTGATGGACACTGATCAGTACTTAGAAAATGTGAATGGTTTGAGGTAAAGTTTGAGACTGAAAGCAGCATAAGGCAGGAGAAAATGTTAAGCAGGAAAGTTCCCGCACAAACCTCAGTGCAACAGTGTTAGGAATTGCAGAGAGAAGTGAAATGATATAGTGTCTCAGGCGTCATGCCTTCAGTCTTCAGTAGCAATAAAGTCTCTAAAAGCAGTAAAAACAGTCTTTTTTCCACATCTGTCAAACTGTGTCTACTGTGAGCAGCAGCCTGCTGAGGAGGAGGAGGAGGAAGAAGTGGTTCAGCAGGAAGTGGACGCAGTGATCATGGAGGAAGAGGTGGAAGAGGAGGAGGGGGTGGTGCTGCAGGAGGAAGGCTGCCCTGCAGTAATTGTAGAGGAGGTGCCCAGCGCTCAGGTGGAGGAGTGCTACTCTGCTCAGGTGTTGGTCTACGATGATGAGACGTACCTGATGCAGGATGTGGCTGAGGAGCAGGAGGTAGTCACAGAGGTGACGGAGACTGGTGAGTCCTCTGAGTGATGGCATCTGTAGAAAAATGTCGTGTATTTTGTGTGTGTGTGAAATCTACAATCTGTACATGGTTGGAGTAGGAAGTTCAAAGAAGTTTAATCCATTATTTCAAAATTCTTTTTAGACTTTATTTATTTACTTATATATTTATTATTTATTTGATATTAAATAGAACTGAACTTCAGCTAACTGAAATCTGCACATGTTTTCTGGCCTTCTTTCTTGGCAAGAGATCTCAGGTCTGTACTATGAAGCAGGATTTTGTCTTATCCAGGTGACAAACTGGGTTTTCTGTACTATGAAAGTGGTTCACTTCTTCCAAAAGTAAACCACTATGGTAACTTGCTCTGGGGAAATCAGGTTTGTCTGTGTTTTGTCTTGTTGTTGGCTGCAAAAAAATAAAAAATCTATGAGCATTAACGTGGTTCAGGTAACCTTGAACTATCCCTTAGTTATGCTGCTTTAGGCTCAGACTGCTGCAGGACTTCCTTTGACACACTGTGATGCACTGAGCACTTCTCCACTCAGTACATCTGTCTTCCTCCCCATCCAGTCATGGCAGCTGGTTGCCCCTCCCTGAATCTGGCTCTGCAGGAGGTTTCTTCCTGTTAAATGGGACATTTTCCCTCCCACCTTCACAAAATGCTTGCTTTATTTGTTTTATTTTTCGAGTTTATACTGGAAGGTATAAAGCAACCAAATAATCTAATGTATTTGGGGATAAAAGTTCCATGATTGATGTTGTGATTTGATCCTCTATAAACAAACCTGGTAGTACAAACCCAATTGTTTGCCAGAGAGTTGAGCTTCTGTTGTTGTAGACTGCCCTCTGCTGGCAGGAATGATGCCCAAGTCTTTTAATCAGATTGCAGGAAATGGGAAAGAAGGAACAGACAGCCTGCACAGCCCTCAAACAAGGAAGTTAACACTTCAGATTAGTTGAGGTTGTGTTGTTTGTTTGGGTTTTATTTCTCTTTTTGTTTTTTGTTTTTTCTTGTCCAAGATGAAATTTCTGTAGTTATTTAAAATGACAGGTCTGCTCCCAGCCTGTCTCCAGTCAGCACGTGTTTCTAGCAGAGGTGTGTGTACTGACAGGTGTTTGTCTGTTTCCCTCTGCAGTGGAGATGTCAGGTCACGACATGGTGTGTTTCGACAAAACGTTTGAAGCCGCTGAAGCGCTTCTGCACATGGAGTCTCCTGGAGGAATGCACAGTGAACGCAGCACAGGTAAACAGGCTGATCCTCCTATGAATGGACACAGAGTCTGTGTGTCCCACAGAGCACTCCATATTTGGCTCTTTTTATATCTGATACATTCTGTGCAGTTGTTAAGCAAACATTCTGACCTCATTGTTACTGTGATTATTAGTTTTACAGTTCTATTGGATTTACTTTTATTATCAGAGGCTGGGTATACCCTAAAGTAATGAACAGCTTTTTATTAGAGTGTACATAATTATTGTAATCACAACAGTCAGCTCAAGGTGCTTTATATTGTAAGGTAGACCCTACAATAATACATACAGAGAACAAAACCCAACAATCATATGACCCCCTATGAGCAAGCACTTTGGTGACAGTGGGAAGGAAAAACTCCCTTTTAACAGGAAGAAACCTGCAGCAGAACCAGGCTCAGGGAGGGGCGGGGCCATCTGCTGCGACCGGTTGGGGTGAGAGAAGGAAGACAGGATAAAGACATGCTGTGGAAGAGAGACAGAGATTAATAACAAGTATGATTCAATGCAGAGAGGTCTATTAACACATAGTGAGTGAGGAAGAAACACCCAGTGCATCATGGGAATCCCCCAGCAGCCTACACCTATTGCAGCATAACTAAGGGAGGATTCAGGGTCACCTGGTCCAGCCCTAACTATATGCTTTAGCAAAAAGGAAAGTTTGAAGCCTAATCTTAAAAGTAGAGATAGTGTCTGTCTCCTGAATCCAAACTGGAAGCTGGTGGAAAACTGAAGGCTCGGCCTCCCATTCTACAGATGAAGTCCGGGACCAAAATGCTGCACCCTGAGCCACTCACAGTTATAACACCGTGACAATATCGTCATGGTGGTATGGGTGGGTTAAAAACTACATTTTCCGATTCAAACCGATTTTAGTTTGAGTAATGCGATATTAATTCATTAAATCCTGAATCGATTTTTAAATATATTAAAAATGTATTTTTGCCAGAAACAGCAGAATCTCAGCTTAACGCTCACAAAAATATTTCAAAAACAAATTATTCCGATTATTTTATTACAGAGTATGAATTTTAAAATGCATTTAAGAACCTATTAATAAACAAAGGAATAACAAACAACACAAACACCAACCTCTAAATAATTAAATTAATGTAGATAAAGTGTATGAAAAAGTAAAAAATGAACTAGTGTGGTATAAAAACAAGGGTTTCTGCCTGCATTTTAAAACTGGCCATACAGCTGGCTACAATAAAATAAGAAACACAAATTACTGTAAAAATAGAAAAGTTACAAGTGCCTGGGTATGTCCCTGGGAGAGATTATATTTCGTAGCCTGCTTGGGAACATGTCAGTGTCCCCCCCAGATGAGTGATAGGAGGTGGCTGGAGTGATATGAGTATGGGTTTCCTGTTTCGGCCCCTCCTGCCCCCTTCAAATTCAACTGGTCGATATCCAGCCTTTGATTTGTGAGTGTTCCTCTTCTTATGAGAATGTGAGCCCAGATCTATTATTGTGCACAGTTTGAAAGTCTTCATGTCTGTCTCACTTCATGATGCAGCAGAAGGAGAATAGTGTTGTTTTGTGTTACCTCAGCAGATGATGTGATGATGGAAACGGTGGTGGAGGTGTCTACAGAGTGTGGACCCATGGAGGAAGAGACCTTTCCCATCCCTCCTGGCTGTGAACCTGTAGCCAAGAAGAAGAGAGGAGGTCAGTGTGAGCACAGCTCACCTGTTGTCACACAGCCTTTTATTTTGTTTACAGTATACTGATGTTCAGTGTTTCATTCTAAAGCTGTAAAACTTTAAAGTAACAGTAGGTGGCGCTCTATTTAAAGCATGAAGCTGTGCTAGTACAAACGAGGTAGTTGAGTATGGAGGGTAAAGACAACTTCCTCTGAAAGCTGCCGTATGTCGAGATTTGTTCCAACTTATGAGTGGAGTAAGGTAACATTAAGCATAAAAAGTCCATCAGCTTAACAGACAATGTGGCAGGCCATGCATAGTTCTTGTATTTTACAGTTCTTCCTTAAAATGTGTGAAAAGCTCCCTGTTGAAATGCTGACATTGCTAAAAATCCATCTGGGGTTTATTTTAAACAATAAGCTTGATCTATGTGTGGGTTTGTACAGGTGGACGTAAGGCTAAGACACACCAGCCTTCTTCCAACGGCTCCTTCGATCTGGGCATCAAGAAGAGGCCAAGAGAGGGAAAAGGTCTGTAGCTGCTCTCTGCCTGTAGACAGCTCCTGTCTCTGTTTACTGGTAGCTCCTAACCTAGAATGACTGAATATAACCCAGAGACAGTATTTTCCCACTTTATGATTTCTTAGTTTTTTGCATATTTGTCTTACTTAAAGGGAGCTGCAACTATCAATTATTTTATTATTCTTAGTATTATTTTGTTTTGTTGTGATAACCGATTAAATGTTAGTGGTAGGCAAAATAAAAAATAGTTCTGACAGTATTTCGTCTCCTGGGTTATTATGCTAGTGAACGAGTATGTGTTGTTGTAACCTTATACAGGAGCATGTGGTGGTTGCACATTTAATAACGTTGTGATGGTGTAAATGTTCATCAAGGTAGTAATAATTCAGTCTAACAGCCCCAGTTTTACATTTTTATTGGCCTGCAAAAGTAAAAGGGGGGGGGGCTTTATTTTTATATTTTAAAATATTAATACATATTCATTAATATTATGTTTTAATTTTATTTCTCTTTAAATATAAAAAATGAGATTATAAAAGCTTTGAAATGAAGCTGGTCTAATTCACCCCAATAACCCCTTCAGATAAACCCCTGCTTGCTGCAGGTGTCACTGCAACAGAAAGAGGCTTAGCTGCCATCAGACTTCAGCACGCTGCCAAATGTAACCTTCTAAAGCCTAACCTGTGCCAGACGGACACTTTGCAATTTTTAACATCTGTAAAACCCGTAACTCGGGTACCATTTGCTCAATTGACTGAATTTAGGGCTTCCTAAAAGCAGCGACTCTGGTCTTTTTAGTGATATTAGGATAATTACGGTATTCCCCGGCACGTCACAGCAGACAAAGGTTGGTTGAGAGGAGTGAGTGTAATGGGGCTCTACAGAAAACGGATATTTTAGAAGACATTTGAGTTCCTTTTCTGTTTTGTTTTGTTTGTTTGTTTTTAAATTTGTTGTTGCTGAGCTAAACCCAACGGGAGCTCTCACCAGTTAAACATGGTATAAAGCTATGGTAACAGTCACCTGCATATTTTAACTCCTTTAGCTTTACTGTAGATTTGTGCTGTGTAAAAGCCGAGGTGTATGCGAGCACCTACATGGTTCACCTTTCTTCATGTCAGAGTTTGTTGATCAGGTGATGAAGGACCGCTGCCAGCTTTTTCCAGTAAAGTGCTCTGGTCCTAATCAGTTGATGAGTTTGTAAGTTTTTCCCTGTGGTTTGGAGGAAAATCGACTCCAAGCAAATCAAAATGTGACTAAAAACCACCTGCCAATGTTCAGTCTTCTCATTGGCCAGATGTGCCTGGGAGCAAAAAGTAAATACAGGAAAAAGTATGTTATGTGACACATCTGTAGTACAGATACAACCACTGAAAACTGCCACTTTCAGCCGTCAGCTGACATCAGCCGATTAGACTCCCCCCATTTAACCTTTGGTAGTTTCCACTATAAACATGCCCCTTTCACTCAGTTGCAGAGTGTGACCAAGAGATGGCGCTTTTTCAAAAAAAAACAACAACCTTGGATTATTTTCACAGCCCACTGTGTTGATTTGAGGCTATATAAATAAAACTGAATTACATTACATATTATTTTGATAGCTTTCATTGAAAACCTCTTCACCCATTAAAATATAACAACTTAAACTTAAGTTTTGAAAATATAAAATAAATAAAACTTTACACTCAGTTTGACCATTCAGACATTTTACACTGCAAATCACCAAAACTGTTTCTGAACTTGTATTTTGGGGTCAACTTGAAATATAAAAGTAAGGTTCCAGGTCAAATGTGACGTTTGGGTGAAAAAATGTAGAATTCCCATGTACCAGGATCTTTCCCTAAGTGCTGCAAAGGAAGGAGAATTTTAAGACATTTTCACCTTATTCTACCTTGAAGAGGTCAAAGGTGCATGCATGACCACACTCCATATTCCCTACAAATTTCATCACAATTCATTCAAAATCTTTAAGCTGTTGTATTTAAAGAAAGAATAAGAAACACACCAACTTTACCAAAAACAGCCTCCTTGGTGGCTCGAACTAGCTCTACCAGCATAATAATATGGTGAAATATCACAGACGTACAAATTATATCAACATTTTACCATACAAGTGTCTTTCTTATTGTTGAATATCAGAGGCAGTTCTTCAGATGATGTTCTGGGTTCTGTTTGGACTCCTAGACGAGTCGTTGATGTGCTCTTTGAGTAATTTCAGTTGATCGCCTGCTGCTGAGAAGCCGGCCAACTGAATCTATCTATCAACCTGATCTATCAGGTTGGAAAGGCTTACAGTCAGGTGTAGTAGGGCCATGTGTTGTGTTTTGAGATCTTTTAGCTTTTACTTCACTTTGTCAGACAGTTTCTGTTTAAGGGATTTTTAACAGGTCTGGTTAATCGCAGTTAATTAATGATTTATCAAGGTGGGTAAATCTATTTTACACTGGGTCATGTAGGCTGTTTTTAATAAATGAAACAAAAAATGTTGAATGAGGTCTGCTGAATGAATTTCCTTTGGATGCTTTTGAATAATATAAAGAATAAAATAAAAACACACAGGACCGAGACAGGCCTCACCAATGATAATTATAATCTGCACTAGTCTTTGAATTTGACTGTTTTTCTGCGTTTTTCAAGACCTCAGTGTTGAAAGTCAGTGTATCATGTGTTCCCCACAGGTAACACCACCTACCTCTGGGAGTTTCTGCTGGAGCTTCTGCAGGATAAGAACACATGTCCCAGATACATCAAGTGGATGCACAGAGAGAAGGGCATCTTCAAACTTGTTGATTCAAAGGCTGTTTCTAAACTGTGGGGTAAACACAAAAATAAGCCTGATATGAACTACGAGACTATGGGCCGGGCCCTGAGGTGAGCTGTTTTGCTCCATGAACACATTACAGTCTGCAATCTTGATTTACCAGGACACGATGATTAAAGACAAAACATATCAGATGCAAACAAACAGAAAGACAAAATAATAACTCATAATTATTTTATGAAATCAGGGGGAAAGTAATTTATGTTCTTACTCTCTGTCATGGGTTTTGACAGCCTATCCTATGATGTTCTGTAGAGTTTATCTTCCATTTGTTGTTGTTTCTGTAGGTATTACTACCAGCGTGGCATCCTTGCCAAAGTTGAGGGTCAGCGGCTGGCCTACCAATTTAAAGACATGCCCAAAAACATCCGAGTGATCGATGATCACGAGGAGGCAGAGGAAGTGGAGGACAGCGAGACCGTGGTATCCGGTCAGAATCTGGCTCGCCAGCAGGGCCAGGCCACCCTGGGCACTACGTCCCTCGCCACCACCCAGCCTCAGCAGACCTACGTCACTGTCATCCCCAGCAACACCACCACCAGGTCGGACAAACAAGTGCTCATTTAGTATTCCTGTGCCCCGTAGAATGTGGTTGTCCTATTTTAACAAAAACATGACATATATTAAGGCTAATTTACACTATGGAGCCCTACTCTACAAAACTGTCATAGACTTAACACAGCTGGATTTAAGAAATCTAAGAAAGTGTGTATCTGTGGCTGTATCTGGGTTTGTAATTGTGAGCACCAGGGAATGCAAACATATGGTGTTGCTATAGCAATAATATAATAATATTATTATTATTGCATTGGGATATAATAATATCCCAATATAATATATAACATTTACGTCTGTATCAGGGATAAAGTAATGAACCTTGTGCTGACAACGCCGGTTTGATTAGATCATGAAACTCTGGTCTTATACAGGCCTAATAGAAGAAATGAACTTTTTGGATGTGGTGCATTTAGGATCACATGCTTCAAGTTTATATGATCAGCACTGAGCACATTTACTGTTGATCCTGGCATTTTGTCTTCTCCCTTGTGCATGTATGGTGATTTTATTTATTTATTTATTCATTCATTCATTGTTTGCTTTGTTTGTTTATTCCTGCAGGCCCATCCGAGCTATGCCAGTGGTCATGACCAACTCGCTAGGACAAATGGCGTTAAACTCTCCACCCATCCTCACAACCACCACGGGAGTCCCAGTGACTGTAGCGAGCACCTCTGCTAGCACTGCCCCTAAACTTGTGATCCAGGCACTGCCCACCATGCTTCCTGCTGGATCAAAAGCAGGAGAGAAGATCACCATCATCACAATCCCAGCCAACCAGCTGGCAACGCTCATGCAGGCCAACCCATCAGGCCAGGTCACGCAACTCATCCAGGCCAAACCTGTCACTGCACAGCTAGCGCAGGCCGCCATCAAACCGCAGCTCATCCTGGCCAAACCAGCCGCAATGGCTCAGGCGCTGCCACAGATGTCTGTGCAGTCTCAGTTAGCCCCTACCAAAAGCTCCATTCTGCCCCCAAAGCGTGAAGCAGTACAATCAGACGTGGCAGCAGAGGCTCTGCCTACCTCCAGCTCGCCGGCAGTATCAGTGGAAAAACTATCATCCTGAGAGCCAGGGTCCCCAAGGGGATTTGGTGTGGAGAGAGATGTACAGAAAGTGACTGTGGACACTACTGAGTGCAGGGAACATCCCACACCACCTCCTATTGACACATAACTGAGCTTCTCCCTTATTGGCTTAGACCGTCCGACCGACGCTGGTCTCTGGGGAGACACTTTGACTATTTGGCTGCTGAAGCCTCGCAGAGGACGAAAGGGACTGTTAAACATACACATTGATGGTTCAGAGCTCAGAAACGTGGGCAGCCTTAGATTGTAAATGACAAGTTGTTTTTGTAATCAAAGCTAACATAAGAGGCTAGCAGGACTTTATTGTAAACGGAAGCTTAAAAAGGATTTTTGATACTTGGCAAGTATGTATCAGTACACATGTAGTTTGAATTCCTCTGTAGCCCCTTTCACATTTGGGTTACAGACTTTGGATGTTTAAGACTGTAAAACTTTAAATGGCAGAGTAAGTGGGGGCATTGCTTTAGACACATTCACAATGACTGAAACTGGCACTTGTTTCAGGCTTTCATGGGTTGTCTGCAGAGCTCTCCTAAACTTACTCAACAGGACTGTCACTATTTCCCACTGTTATCCTCTTTTTTACTGTCCCTAGAGTGGGGGTCAAGGATATCTGCATCCAGAAAAAAAGAACTGATTGTGTGCTCCGCAGAAGTATATTATGATTTTTTTTTCTTGTACTCTCAGTGTATTGAAGTAGATTTTACTGAAATATGTATAAAACAAATGTTAATTAAAAATGTCTGGGGGGTTTCATTTATCCATCTGAACAGTAGCTTAGTGATTTATTAAAAAGCTCTGATGGACACCAGGTCGATGCTGCTAATGGCCACAGAAAAGTGCTTCTCTGCTCCTGCTCAACTTTACAGATTCAGTTCAGTGTCCATACACAAAAAGTATTCTACAAGTATAACATGACTCCTATTAGTTTACCTAGGAAATAGCCCAATATGTGAAAAATCTACAGCCAGCTCTCATATTTTATACACAAAAGTGTACTGCCTGTTGGTGGTGTTAGTGTTAATAACTCCCGGCTCTGAAAAATGAAGCCAGTACTGAAGTGCCAAGAATGCAGTTTTTCCAATGACCACTTGAGGCTGGCTCTAAAAGTGAGTCATGGTCATCCAGCAAATGAAATGTCTTGCTGTGAAATGCAGACAATTCAACAAGTCTGATTTTCAGTAGTGAGTGAAATGTTTGACTGTGAGTTTGCTACTTATCAAATGTCTGATTCTGCTTTGCACCTGTTCTGCTTTTGAATGCAACTTGCTAACCTAGCTAGCTTTTTGTAGCTGATAAATATTGTTTCATGCTCTCATTTAAATATGACTCCAAGAAAAGAAAACTGACATGGCAGCAGACAAAACACAAATATTCAGCTTAATAAACTCAGGCTTAATAAAATTTACAAAAAAAAACATTCCACCAAAAATGGTCAACTAGACTGAAAATGAGTTGGGAAAAAGTAGTCAATGAACAAAGAACAACTTTCAAAGACCTTCAGAAATCCTAAATGACTATTGCTCAAGACCACCTTAAAAAAATGAAAGTTGGGCTCCTTAAATAGAAAATATAAAGAAATGGGGGATGATTCAAGACTTTTACACAATATGGTGTTCTTTCCTCATGAAGAGAACTCTGCCACAGTAGGTGTGGTTAAAGTCATTCCAGGCTTCAAATTGGTTCTAAAAAAATCTTGTTGGGTAATTCATATTTCCTCTCCTGCTCTTCAAATCATGTGATGGGTTTCAGTTCTGTGTAGGTTCACATCTGGAAACAGGAGGCCTCTCATCTCAGCAGCTGGACTGTTGGTTCAATGAACTCGTGATGCTGATTCTTGCAGCCAGCAGAATCAACAAAGTAGTTTGTCTGGCAGTGTTTTCAAAGTCTTTGGTTGTCCATTTTGTGCCACCTTGGCACCCCTGTTTCTCCAAAGAGTGGCTGGGCTCTCCCCTTAGAGATGGGGTGAGGAGCTTGGCCATTCAGGAGGGCCTAAAAGTAGAGCCGCTACACCTCCACATCGAAATGAGCCAGTTAAGGTAGTTCGGGCACCTGACAAGGATCCTCCTAGATGAGACCCCGATGCAGACCCAGGACATGGTGGAGAGATTACATCCTCTAGCTTATTCAGGGAATAAGCTAGAGGAGGTGACTGGGGAGAGGGAGGGAGGTCTGGGCCTCTCTGCTTAGGCTGCTGCCCCTGTGACCTGGCTCCGGATAGATCAGTCTTGGCAGTCAACTCAAATTCACTTTTTATTATGGCAAACAACGTCCACAAACATGACAAAAAAGCAGGCAAATATCTCACTCAAGATTCTGTTTGAGGATACACAATGTATTCCCTCCCCTATGGTCCATACATCCATGCTGCATCCTACATCAGCCTATGGGATTTCAGCTACTAAAGTGTGACAGTAGGAGTGCACTTCCTGCAGACAAAGGATGGTTAGGATCTCCTCTAGAATCAGGCACTTCCTTTCAGGCCACTCGAGAGCATTCAGTGGACAGTAGATGAAGCCATCTATCAGCTCACCGAGACCTGAAAGAAGTAGATCTTTCCTAAGTGCGCCTTATTTCAGTGCAACACTCCTGCAGCTAAAGGAAAACTAATAGATTTTAAAAAACAGTAAATTTGTACTAAACACTTGGTGATGAAGAGTCACAGAGTCAGTGGTTATTATGCTTCATTCACTAAGCTGACAGTCTAAGGCATTCCACTAAAAAAAGAAAAAGAAATTATTAGTATAACCTGATGACTGTCGAGAAAAATATATTATTTAAAAAAGTTTTATCTTTTATTATCAGTGCAGTTTTGAATCCTCTGTCTGACTGTTTTTACATTATTTTGTTTTCAACAATTAACATTAATGAATTTTAGCTGAAATATTCCTCAAGTGGCATGTGGAATATGGAGGGCCAGGAGTGCCAAAATTGATTAATTAAATACACCATTAAATAATTATTGACACGTTTAGTAAATTATTTAATGACGTATTTATTTTATTTATTTTGGCACTGCTAGCCCTGTGGCTGTGTTCATTAATTAATTTTATCTGTCAGACTCACCCATCAAAGTCAGGGGGCGGGGTTAATGCTGATCGAGTCAAATCCATTGCTTTGCCTGGTGACCATTGCTTCAGTGGGTGTTTCTCAGCACCAACAACAGAAATGTGGAAACTAACAAAGATCGCCTATACTTAAAATATCCTGTTTGTGTGTTACCAACTACACTTTTCATATTTTTTTTAGCATGTAGTGGTTTAATCTTCAGATATCTGGTCAGTTTGTCAAGAGAGAGCCTGTTTGCAAAAGTGCTTTAATGATTTCGGAGATGTCTGCCAAGCACAGTATCACTGCGACAGACCTGCTCGCCTCACAAGCAGTCAGGCTCTTATACCTTCCTCAAAGCACGGCTCCTGGTACACTGCTGTCATAACCCGCGCTGACTGTCACCTCTCGGAGGCTAAACACTGACTTTATTTGAGGTTATATCTTTCAGGTCTTTCTCCCCTGATGTTCGTATGAGTCATACTTGTTTCAGTCGCCAATTTTGAATTAGAACTAACATTAAAAACATGTTTAAGGAGAAGTGAGAGCAAATAAATTTGATTAACATCTGATCTTTGTGTTTTTTGTTTTAATATTCAGCATGACCTGTGTATACAGTATAAACTATTAAAAGAGATGACGTTGGTGTTTGCATCATGTAGTAACTGAGTGCAGTCCAGCTGCTGTCCCAGAGTCCTGTATACCACGGAGCGAGGTCAGCATATCCAGGATGTCTTTCCGCTTTCTGGCTTCACTGACCCTAACTCTGGGACCAGGATAAACGGTCACGCAAAGCTGGTTATCAGCTTTCTAAGTTAACCCAGGGTTTCCCAGCGCGGGCACATGAAAGTGTTGGCAGCATCAAACTAATCCAATGGTCAGCCACAGAAAATGATCCTTAATACTGCCAACTTTTCCAGAGATGCGAAAAGCTACAATATAGAGAACATACAAATATACCAGTTAAATGCAACAATGTTACAAAAAGGACAAGAGATGAATGCTTCAGTTTGTCACAGATCAAAGTGGAATGAATGTGATTGGTTGAACAGGTGTTCTTGCTTCGGTGTAGCTGCGTTTCCATCAGCGTAAGAGACTCAGCAGCAGATTAGAATCAAGCAGAATAAAATCTATACATTTAATAAATCACCTTCCTTCCCACTGTTGCCAAAGTGCTTGCTCATAGGGGGGTCAAATGATTGTTGCAGTTTTCAGTTTTCTTTGTATTATTTTAACTTACAATATAAGCTTCCAGTTCAACTCAGTGCTTCTTACTTTCAAAGCGCTTCATAACCTCGCTCCTCCACACCGCTCTTCTTCAGCTTCCTTCTGTCTGGTCCACCTGCTCCACTTCCACATCTCCGACTACAAACTCTCTACTTTTAAATCGTGACTTAAAACCATCTATTCAGAATTGCATACCTTTTATCATGACTCCGTCTTAGTCTATTTTTAACTTGTTTAGCTTTTATGCTTACATACTTGTTTTATTTTTGTTTACCTTATGTTTTTATTTTGTTGTACTAATGTAAGGTGACCTCGAGGGTCTTTAAAGGCGCCTATAAATACAATGTATTATCAATATTCTTATTATTTTTTATCACCTTCAGCCAACTGTTGTTGTAATTTGGCACTATATAAATAAAATTAAATTAATATCCACATCAAAATTAGTTATCCATTGTTTCTCAAGTTTTATATCCTGGAGCTCAGGACACTGCGTTACACATCAAAAATCAAATCAAATCAAATCAAATCACCTTTATTGTCACATCACATGTGCAGGTACACTGGTACAGTACATGCAGTGAAATTCTTGTGTGCAAGCTTCACAAGCAACAGAGTTGTGCAAAATACAATAACGTGCAACAAGCAAAATATAAAAATGGTTAATCTAAAAAGTAATAAATATATGTACCATATATAAAGGTATATACATTACTGAATGTGTGTACTAAATATGTTTTTCTACGTGTGTGTGTGTGTGTGTGTGTGTGAGTGTGTATATACATGTTTTACAAATGAAATAGAGTAAACAATAAAATAAGATATATAAAATATAAAATATACAGAGGTAGGTATGTGCAAAACAGTGGCATTAATGTACAGTATGGAGTGCATAATGTTGAAGTTCCAGTAGTGAGGGTGAGGTGTCTATGACGTGTTCAGCAGTCTGATGGCCTGGTGGAAAAAGCTGTCTCTCAGTCTGCTGGTACGGGACCGGATGCTGCAGAACCTCCTTCCTGATGGAAGTAGTCTGAAGAGTTTATGGCTGGGGTGACTGGAGTCCTTGATGATCCTCCCGCTTTCCTCAGGCACCGCTTCCTGTAGATGTCTTGGAGGAGGGAAGCTCACCTCAATTATCCGTTCAGCACATTCTTTGCGGTTGTAAGCGGTGGTGTTGCCATACCAGGTGGTGATGCATCCAGTGAGGATGCTCTCAATGGCACAGCGATAGAAGGTCCTGAGGATGCGGGGCTCATGCCGAATCTTTTCAGTCTCCTGAGAAAGAAGAGGCGCTGCTGCGCCTTCTTCACTGTCTTGTTTATGTGTACTGACCACGTAAGATCCTCAGCCAGATGTACACCAAGGAAGCGGAAGCTGCTCACTCTCTCCACAGCGGCGCCGTTGATGGTGATGGGGGTGTGTACTCCTCTGCACCTCCGGAAGTCCACTATCAGCTCCTTTGTCTTTGCGACGTTGAGGGTGAGATGGTTGTCTTGACACCAGTGGGTCAGGGCGCTGACCTCCTCCCTGTAGGCTGTCTCATCACCGTTGGTGATAAGACCCACCACTGTAGTGTCGTCCGCAAACTTCACAATGATGTTGGAGTCATTAATACTAACTGCACAACTACATGACTACAACAACAAGCACCCTCTGATCACTTTTTCAAATTTATTCAAATTTATTTATATAGATTACTTTTCACAAAAGGTGTGTTACACAGGCTGTTGCAGATCTAACACAAATTTAAGACAGCTAAATGAAAGAACATGTGAAAACAAGGACCAATAATCAAACACCATAAAGACTGAAAAGGATTTCAAAATCACCCAACCATAAGAAGTGAAAACAGTCAATCAAAGGTCGGTGTTACGGACCTGTGACAGGCCTGCACTGACAGCAAACACAGACGTTTTTGTCAAACTAAAGAGGAAATGTGTCACATGCCACGATGCTCTAACAAAAAACTGTTGCTCTCGACCAGATTTGCTTCCTGCAACTTCGTCCACTTACCAAAGACTGAAGGGCTTATTGGCACCAAACCAAAACAGCTAATGCTGGAGTAAATTTAAAAATAGTCTGTTAAATATCTGGAGACAGGAGGCAGACAGGTAGATCGTGCTTTTTACGATGCAGTTTATGTGTTGTTTATTCTATCTCAAGCTGATTTATTCCCTTCACAGATACTTTCTTTCACAAATATTAACCTCTGCATAGTTAAATGTTTCTAGAAAATAAAACAATTTCTAGCTATTATCAAACGCCATAAACAAACCTGTTAAATCATTTCGGGCTGTGTTGTCAGTATGATTGCTAGTAGACCAATGGAGTAGATCCAGAAGGAATGTGATACACCAATAGAACTATTCAGCAAGCACTCAACCCGAGACCAGGACCCATTGTTGGGCAGGGGATCCACTCCCAACGTCCAGCACATCAGATTATAGATGTCCACCGATCGAATTGGAGCTGCCCGTACATTCATCTTGAAGTCTAAAAGAAATGAAGCAAACAAACATCTTTACACGTGTAAATATACAAAAAATACGCCCAGATTTACTCATGACTAGTAATGAATGCATTCTAGCAAAAAGGTGATTATTCGTGTGCTCGTTTTTGAACCTAAGCAGAATAATACCATCTATACACCACAGTTAGTGATGTTTTTCTCAGACAGCGTGACAATTCAGGTCAGTTTGATTTAATTTAAGGATAATCCATATGTTTTTGGTATAAGGCCAAATTCTTCAATAAATCTGACAGCACAGGCTGCTCTTTTACAAAATATTTTCACTGTATAAACCTGAAGTTTCTACATAACAGCTGACCTATAGATTGTGAATAAGATGAACACGAAGCATAATTTACCATGAGATCATGACTCATACTCCTATTACTGAAGTTACTGCTACACAGCCACGTGCACTGTAAACATGCCTTCATCCATTGATGCATACATTTATGCAAATACACGGATCAGTCTGGTGTTTTTTACTCTGTATGCAATGTGTGTGTTTATAAAATGTCTCTGTTACCAGGTCCTGTTGCCAAGAAGAACCCTCTCATGTCAAGGAACTCATTGTCGTACCCATGCCAGCCATTTTGCCATGCTGACGCTTCCCCAGAGTCATTTTTCCAATAGGGGAGACTTGCCTTGTTCTGGAAAGGACACAGATATAAACACACACAAACAAATGTAGGTTTCATAGATATATATTCATAATAAACTGTATGTGACACAGAAAATATTTAATGTTACATATATACAGAAATGTCGGGTACTAAATCATATAAAAAAGGCAACATCATGTTCATTTTTAAGTCAGCATATGATGAGATTCAAAAGTACTCAAAACTGTGTGAAGCTGTCCATCATAACACTTATAAATGTAGGTTTGTCCTACAGAGAAATTGTAAAGAAAGTCAAGGTGTCAGTGAGTAGAGTTTCCTTCACCATCAAAACGCACTCAGAGACTGGGGCAAACTTTGATTCAGTTGTGGCTTTGAATCTGCAAGACCTCTTTCTGCCAGAGGACAAGTTTCTGAGAGTTAACAGCTTGTGCGATCGGCGGCTCACAGGACAACAGCTTCAAGCAGCTTAATAGTGGTCGTAGCAAGTCTCAGTTTCAGCTGTGAAGAGAAGACTTCAAGCTGCAGGTTTGACAGGACGAGTTGCAGCAAGAAAGCCAGACGTCAGAATAAGACAAAGAGGTTTGTCTGGGTCATGAAACACCGACACTGGACTACTGAAGACTGGAAGAAGGTTTTATGGACTGATGGTTCAAACTCTTCGCTTCATCACCCAGGCTCTATGTATTCCATTGAGTAGGTGAAAGGATGGTTCCACAGTGTGTGGCATCTACTGTCGAACATGGAGGAGGAAGTGTGATAGTTTCGGGCTGTTTGCTGGATCCAGGGTCGGTGACTTGTACAGAGTGAGAGGCTCCCTGAACCAAAACAGCTACCACAGCATTCTGCAGCGCCATGCAGCACCCTCTGGTATGGACCTAGTTGGGCAGGGGTTCATCCTACAGCAGGATAAGGAGCCCAAACATAAGTCCAAGCTGTGCCAGAACTACCTCAGGAAAAAAGAACAAGATGGTGAGCTTGGAAACATGGAGTGTCCGGCACAGTCTGCAGACTTAAACCCCATCGAGCTGGTTTGGGATGAACTGGACAGAAGAGTGAAAGCAAAGCAGCCTACAAGGTTCACATTTATGGGAACTTCTACTACAGATATGGGAGAATATTTGATTTCTATTGTAGAAAGATTTTTTTTGATGGAAGAAGACGTCTGATTGGAGTAGAGATGAAACATGAGCCAGACTGAGACACCAGTAAGGGAGAGCCAAGTCTAAACACAGCTCCTCCCCAATTTTTAACCAACCAATCAATCAATACAAAATCTTTGTTCACTTGGGAGTTGCACCCTTTCTTTGTCTGGAATACTGGACAATGGGAAAGGGAGAAACACAAGGGAAGTCAAAACAACTAACAACAGGTGCCAACAGTCAGGGAAGATAGTATGGAAGCAAAACTGACACAGAAAGAAATACAGTAAAGTAACACAGACTTTACATGAAACCTTTGGCAGTCATGGATAAACAAGATAGAGATGAAATAAACATTAACCAAAACACAAGAACACAAAAACTATAAATTATTAGAAGAGATTGGTAGACAAAGTAACCAAATGCTTCTAAAGACGTGTAAAACTAGAATAATAAGAAATATGAAAACTAATCGAAAACAGGAATCCAAGACAGAATGAACAATACAACCCTGGGACCATGCTGCTATATAGTATATATAATGCAAAATAACAGCAAGTTAAGATCAAGGAAGATTACCTGAGCGATAAACCATCCTGGCTCAGCCACTAGTGTAAGGGGGGAAACAAACTTTCCTTTCTTGTAATGGAATCGTTCAGGGATCTCTTCTCTGGCATAGACATCCATGTTAGGGACCTCAGACAATTTGGCATATACCTGGAATAATAAACAAAATGAAAAGCAGTGTTAATACATCTTTATTCAAAAGTTATCATGTTTCTGGGTCTTTGACCCAGTGTTTGGTGTTTTTTGGACTTTTGAATCTTGTTTACTTTTCATTGTTGTGATCTTGCTAATCGATGTGTCTTGACTCTGGGTATCTGTCTCTATTTACGTCGTGTTTCCTGTCTTAGACCGTTCTTGTCTCATGTGCTTTGTGTCCACTTTTGCTTCCCCTGTTTTGTTACGTCTGTTTGTTCCAGCTGTGTTCCTCTGCTGTTTCCACTCTCCTAATCACCTGTCTGTGTATTTATCTGTCATTTTCCCTTTGTTCCTTGCCAGAACATCATCTCGTCAGTGTTTCCCAGCTCCTTGTCCCCCCTTGTATTTTGCTTGATTCAGTTCCTGTGAAAATTTAAGTTTCCTTTGTATTCCATGCTCCGTTTTGAAACTGGACATTCAGCCAAATAAATGGCTTGCCCTTTGTTAAGATCTTGTCACGGCTGCCAAGGCGAGCCGTGTGGTGTTGGAGGGAGAAAGGACCCAAAATGCAGACAGTAGATGATAATGCTAGTGATGTTTATTGACACGGTGGAGTAGTGGCAAAACAGGCAATGAGGGAAGACAAAACTAAAGAAACCTAAACTGGGAAAGCTAAATAACAAACCTGAGATGATACCAAATGGTGTGAGAGGCAGAGAGACGCAGACGAGGAACAGGACACCGTGGAACACAGACGAACCGGCAACAGGCAGGAGAACACACAGGGCTTAAATATACACAGCAGTAATCAGGGGATGAGAGACAGGAGGGCAACACACTGGGAGAAATCAGAGCTGACGGGACAGGGGAAACGTAAACTGAACACACTCACATGAGACGGGGACCTTCAGAATAAAACAGGAAACTCACAGACACAAAGAACCAGACAAGACACTGAACTAAACAGACAGTGTGACACCATAGACAGACAGAACACAGAAGTGGGACCAGGGCAGGAAACCTAACAAATGGCAAATCGTAACAGAATACATACTCAGAATAAACAAAAGCATAAAGAAACACAAAAACACTGAGACAGATCTGGTCTCCATGGGTGCCGGTTTAGTTTAGTGTGTAAACAGATATGCCGTACGGTCGGAGAGCAGTAGGCCCGGGTTTGAATCTGACCTGCCCTTTGTAGATGGACAGGGGAGCGAGAGAGGGGAAAACACGCAGCACTGTCTTATTCCAATAAAGGCTAAAAGGAAAAAAGAAAAAAGAAAAAAAAGATTTGGTCTCCATGGATCTGCATTTGGATCCTCTTTGTTTAACACAATCTGCATCCCACAGATCTTGACAAAAGTAACATGACAGTGATAATAATTCTTCTCAAATACTCTTAAGGTTCTCACTCTCAGTTTAAACTGGTGACACACACATTGGGGAAGAGAGGGAGAAAGAGCAAGCCATGAAGCCCAAGAAACTGTCTGCAGGTCTCAGAGACAGGGATGCATTGAGACAGAGATATGGGAAGGGTACAGAAAAATTTCTGCAGTATTGAATGTCTTCGAGTTAATGGAGCACACTGGTCTCCATTATCCATAAATGAAAAAGGTTTAAACCACCAGGACTTCCTAGAGCTGGCTACTCAGCGAATCTGAGTGATTGGATTCAATGTGATGCAAGAACCAGAAGGTTGCTCTGATAGACCTCCAACATTGCTCTTTGGAGAAAGAAGAGCCTTTCAGAAGGACAACAAGCCACTCATCGTTGGCTTCACATGACAGCCTGCCTGGAGTTTGCCAAAAGACTCCCAGACCTTGTAAAAGAAAGTTCTCTGGTATGATGAAACAAAGACTGAACTCTTTGGCCTGAATGCCAAGCATCATGTCTGGCCCCACTCATCAGCTGGCCAATACCATCCCTACAGTGAAGAATAGTGGTGGCACAGTTTTTCACAGAAGGAACTGGGAGACTAGTCAGGGTAAAGAGCAGGTTATCCTTGCTGATAACCTGCACCAAGGTGCAGATTGGGGTGAAGGTTTATTTTCCAACAGAACAAACCAACATAACAAAGGAGTAGCTTTGGGACCACTCTGTGAGTGTCGTTGCCAGAGCCCATCCTCTAAACACTGGACGTTGGATAAATGTGCAGATCATGTCTACATTGAGTAAAGTTGACCAATTCAGGACATCTATACGACGTCCAACCTTGAATTTCAACATTTCAACTTTAAACTTGGTAATTTTTTTGGGAAGTCATGTTGAGGAAAATTTACATGATTAATAAATGCAATATTCTTTTATTTACATTGTTGCTATCAACATGTTACATATCAATACGGATTATTTATCAACAATTTATTATGTGTTAGCCTATCGACTTATTCTGTACATGTGTTTTTTTCTTATTTTAAATTTTCCTGTTTTTCTTTAACTAGTTTATTTACTTCAATGAATTAACTTATTTGTATGTGACCATGTTAAAATGGTCATACATTAAAATCTGTTGAAATACTAAAAATGTTGAAATCCATATTAAAATGTAAAATAATAATGGTTAAACCCCACAAAGTTGATTCTGTTTATATGGACGTAGAGTTCTCAGTGGGAGAAACGCAGAGCAACTGTGGACGAAAGTTTCGGCCTGTCTCAGCGATGCAAAGCCTCCAGCATCCAACATCAGCATGGAGACACTGAAGGCACTCACATCACTTGGTAATGACAACAACATTCTCATCCTTCCAGCACACAAGGGTAGGTGCACAGTTTTGCTAAACCAGAAAGACTATCATGAGAAAATGTTGTCACTGCTCAGTGACGAAAAATACTTATAAGCCCCTGAAACGAGATCCAGGAAGCGGCTACAGGAAGAGGGTCATAGACTGTCTGAAGCAGATAGAACAGGACAATGCTATCGACCGGACCTCATACCACAGGCTGTACCCAGGGGAGTCTACACCAAGTCTGTATGGTTTACCGAAGATACATAAACAGGGCGCACCTTTAAGACCGATTGTCTGCATGATCAACTCGGTCACCTATAACATCTCCAAGTTTCTGGCTTCGATCCTCAACCCGCTGGTGGGCAGCTCTGAACACCACATCCAGAACACCCTGGATTTTGTTGAGAAGGTGAGAGATGTCATTATGGAGGCAGATGAAACCATGGTCTCGTACGACGTTACATCTCTCTTCACTTGCATCCCAGTCACGGAAGCGTTGGAGGTAGTCCGTAAGAGATTACAGGATGACACCAACCTCAGCAACAGGACCACTCTCAGCATCGACCAAGTGTGTTTGCTTTTGGAACTGTGTCTTCATTCCACCTACTTCACATACAAGGGTCAGTTCTACAGGCAGAAACATGGGTGTGCCATGGGCTCCCAGTTTCACCCATCGTGGCCAATTTGTACATGGAAGAAGTGGAAAAGAGGGCTTTGCTATCCTACCCTGGAACACCACCAAGCCATTGGTTCAGATATGTGGATGACACCTGGGTGAAAATCAAATCTCAGGACGTACTACATTTCACAGATCACATTAACTCGGTGGACCAACACATCAAATTCACCAGGGAGGATATGAAAAGTGGCAGGTTAGCCTTCTTAGACTGTGAGATTTCCATCAGTAATGGGGGACATCTAAAAGCTGACGTGTACCGTAAACCTACACATACGGATCAGTATCTAAGGTTTGACTCTCATCATCCACTGGAGCACAAACTGGGTGTCATCAGGACGCTACAACACAGAGCGAACACCATCCCCACTGACACAGCGGCCAGGGAGGCAGAAGGACAGCACATCAAGAAGGCCCTGAGTAAATGTGGTTATCCCAGCTGGACTTTTGTCAAAGCTGGGAAGGCACCTAAAGAAAGCTCCAGCCGATCCAGGAGAGAAGGACAACCGCTGCCCAGGCGAAAACCTGTAGTGATCCCATATGTGTCAGGAGTATCGGAGCAGCTGAGACGCATTTTTTCTAAACACCGGGTCTCTGTGGCTTTTAAACCCCAAAACACGCTGCGCCAAAAACTGGTCCACCCCAAGGATCGGGTCCCCTGACACAAACAGAGTAACATAGTGTACGCTGTTAAGTGCCAGGAGGATTGCCAGGATTTATACATCGGGGAAACCAAACAACCTCTGGCTACAACACAGAAGAGCTACCTCGTCAGGCCAGGACTCTGCAGTCTATTTACACCTACAGGCCAGTGGACACCCTTTCAATGATGAGGATGTACACATCCTGGACAGGGAGGAACGCTGGTTTGAGGGCGGAGTCAAGGAGGCCATTTACGTGAAAAGGGAAAGACCATCTCTGAATCGAGGAGGGGGCCTAAGGGTACATCTGTCACCATCTTACAATGCTGTGATTGCAGCATGCAAATTCAGAATTTGCATATTTATAATCAAGCAACTGACTCCACAGCCCATTGTTCATTCAGCGGGTTACTTTCAGTCATTGTGCAAAGGTACTGTTTATAAGGTTAGGGAAACCAGCAGAGACTAAAGAAGTCACTTGGATACGAAACGTTTCTCCCACTGAAAATGGAAAAAAAGTAATGTATTACACATATTACACAGAACACTTTTATTAAAAGTAGGGATGGGAATTGAGAACCAGTTCTCTACAAGAACCAGTTCCTAGTAGAATTATTACCATCTCTAGCCTTTACTACAGTCACCTTCACTTGTTATTTATGAACTAAATTGAAAGAATGGGCTGAAATCAGGTGACTTACTTGGCCACGTAGGAATATCCAATTTCTCTGCCATGAGAAAGTTGGGTTGCTTTTTCAATATGATTTGGATCATTATTCATTTGCACCATAAAGTGCTGTCCAATCCATTTTGCAGCATTTGTCTCAATCTGAGCAAGCAGTAAAGCCCTGTACACTTGAGAATTTATCCTACTACTTATATCAACAGTCACAACATCAATAATACTAACGACCTGACTCTCTTGGTAAACCTATATGTGCATTCCATAACTCTGCCTTTATCGTGTTTGACAGATGTGTGTGGTGAGCTCTGAGATAGTCTTTCTTCACCCGTTTTCATCCCATAATTATGTTACAAGTTCATCTTGGTTTTAGCTCTCCAAGCTGGTCATGGTCTTTTACATGTTTTCTGCCAAAGTTTTATGTGACTTTCCTGGTCTTGAGTAGAAACAGTGGTTTTGCACCTTGTTACAGTTCCACAGAGTTCTGTGTGTTTTGTGTGGATGCTTGCAAAGAGCTGATGTGTTAGCATATAATGTAGCTGCTTCAGCCCATGTCACAGTTTGCACTTTATCTTGTTTTGTCATGCAATAAAAATACAAAATCCTTTTCATATCTCTAGTCCTCATAAGTTATAGACTGGTGTAAGTGCGCAGGAAAACTGTATCGTCATTGAATTTAGTACGCTGATACACTGCATTATTGAAAAATATTATGATCTCATGCACTACTATGTGTTATTCTGTAATGTAATACAACCAATATTGGCTCATTCATTTGACTAAGGTGTAGTTTCCGGACAGTCCCAAGTTTCATGACATAAAATGGTTGTGATTACAATCACAATAGCACAAGAGTGCGAGTGCTCACAGAAACGACTTATAGTGCACAGAAAGAACCAATGATTCTGGTTTCACCTCCTGGAACTTGTTATCTTCTGGCCAAAGACTGACCACTGGGCCTCTGTCCATCATCTTGACAATGTCTGACATGTTGATATACTTATCCAGCTCTATGACCTTCTCCATCCAGTGGATTTTTGTCATACCGTGGTCTGAAAACAACATTATATTCAGCTGGTTCACCATATTCATCTCCTGCAGGAACATCACAAGCAAAACAAGAAGCACATGAAAACAAACCACATGACAGGAAAATGATAATTGCAGAATCTGCAATTGTAATAACAATTATAGTGTTATTACTTTGATTTTGCTGTTGAGTTTCTGCATTGCAAGATCCAGTTGTTGCACAGCTGTTTTGACCTGACGAGAGTCTGGACCAAAGTGATGGCCCTCCACATCAATTTTCTCATAATATATTGCTGCCATGTCTGCTTGGTTTGATCTAAGACACACACACACACACACACACACACACACACACACACACACACACACACACACACACACACACACACAGAGATTAAATGGTTAGTCATACATATTACAATAAAAGTTCCAGAAATGCAAATATAGATAAAACAAATACAAATACAAAACATATATGTAATGCTATGATGATTAATTTTTAAGTCATGGCTTCACACTCGGCCTTGCTCTTGTTCTACTACCTTCTGTAAGTGTTATTTTATTAAGTGCACCACAAACTGTCACGGTCATCTTTGTCTCCTGTGCCAACCTTCCTTCACTCTGTTACCTGTTACCCTGTTGCACTGTCTGTTCTTCTGCTCTCTCTGTTATGTGTTTCTTACACAGACTTATCTTTGCTTTGAATCAGCTCACTGTGCATCACCTAGAACTCTCACCTCTAGTCTCCTCATTCTGGATAAATGTGCCTTCCTACTTTCCACAACTGCATTCTAGTTACCTCAGACATCGAATGCTGGAGCACTGAGGGACATTACGCCCATGTTCCAGTAGTGAAGTTGAAAAAAGCAATGAAACACAGGCTCAAACTAATAAAATAAGGTGCTTACATTGTATGACATCTTATTGTGATGTGAGGTATACATTTTCTGTAACGGTCCTTATGTCAGTGAAGCCGCAACAGTTTTTGGAGGAACTGTTCAGCTGTTAAATGGTGCAGCGGACAGTTGTGGTCATCCTAGCTGATGTAGCTCAGCTGATGGAGGATTATAGACAATGTGTTGATTCAAACAACAACAATAATGAATTCTGTCAGCAAAGGACCACTCCCTGTGCAAAACAGATGGTAAATAGATCGGATCTTCTATAGCTCTTATCTATTGTACTAAGCACTAAAAGGGCTTTTCACAACTTGCCTCGTTCAGCCATTCGTACAACCATTTTTTCTATCCAGCTAACATTTACACACATTGATATTCCAATGGAGAGCAATTTGGGGTTAGGGTATCTTGCCCAACGACGTGCAGACTGGAGCAGTTAGAGGTTGAAACACCAACCTTCTGTTACACTAAACAAAAATATAAACACAACACTTGTTTTTCCTCCCATTTTTCAAGAGCTGAATTCAAAGATCTGAAACATTTTATACATACACAAAAGAGCCATTACTCTCAAATATCGTTGACAAATCTGTGGGAGCAGAAAACCAGTCAGTATCTGGTATGTCCCAGCAGTAGTTCACCTCCACACCCATCTTAATCCAGCCACACCCAAACTTCAGTTTATCATGGAAGTGGATGCTTCAGACTCCTGGGTAGACGTGGTGTTATCAAAACTCCGACTCCATCTTTGGGCTTTCTTTTCCCAACATCTAATGTCTACTGAGCAGAAAGATGATGTCAGGACTGTGAGCTGCCGGGGGTCGAGCTACAAGAGTGGCCACGTTCCTTGAAGTGGGCTGAACTGGTATTCACTGTATGGACAGATCATAAAACCCTCTCCTACATACAGTCTGCTAAACGATTAAAGTCAAGACAACCGTGTTGGTCTCTGTTCTTCCGTAGATTTAGCTTTTCCACCACTTACATCGAGGCTCTAAGGATGTAAAACCAGATGCTCTGTCTCATTAGTTTGAGTCAGAAAAGGAATCCTTCAAACCAGAAAAATCTTTTCCTCCTAACTGTGTAGTAACTGTGTAGTAGGCACCCTCGAATGGGAAATAGAGGACACCTTCCAACAGGCCATGCAAACCAAGCCTGATCCAGGTAATTGGCCCCCCAACCATCACTCTTCTGCAGGCTCATCAAAGATACACTGGGCCACCCTTGAGATAAGCAGAACACTCCTTTCTCTCAAATTTTATTTCCAATCTTCCTTTCTAGAGAAAGATATAAGAGAATATATAGCAGCCTGTGTAATATGCTCCATAGTAAAAGCATTTCCCGGGCCCCCTTGGGTCTGTTGCAATCTCTCCCAACTCCCAGTAGGTCTTGGTTCCATATTGCACTAGTCTGCCTCCCTCTAGTAAAAAGACACTGATTGTTTCCATAATTTAAAGATTCTCCAAGTCAGCCCCTTTCATTGAAAACTGGCCTCCTGGCGCAGATTGTTTTTGGGAGAGGTCCCCAATTTGATTCACATGTGTGGAAAACGATCAGGCTGCCTTAGCAGCTACAGTTAGCTTATGTTCTGGTTCCACCCTCATATGAATGATCAAACTGAACAGCTTAACCAGGGACGAGAGGCCGCTCTTTGCTGTCTGGTCATTAGTAATCCTTCCTCTTGGAGTTCCCAAATGTCCTGGAATGATTATGCTCACAGGGCTCTTTTTTTTCAAAGCATCCTTAGGTTATCAACCACCCCTATTTTTCACATTAGAGGAGGAATTGGGAGTGCCCATCTGTGGAGGTGTGTGAAGACTAGAGCTGCACAGCAGTGAACAACAGACCAGACTTGTCGGGTGGCAGAGCGCTGGTGGACACAGGGCCCCTCTATAGTCAAGGTCAGAGAGTTTGATTATCTTCTAGAGCAGGGGTGTCCAACTCCAGGCCTCGAGGGCTGGTGTCCTGCAGGTTTTACATATTACAGGTCAGCACACCTGAATAACATGATGGGTTCATTACCAGGCCTCTGGAGAACTTCAAGACATGTTGAGGAGCCTTTTAAATCAGCTGGACACGTCTAAAACCTGCAGGACACCGGCCCTCGAGGCCTGGAGTTCAACACCCCTGTTCTAGAGAAATTCTCTTGTCCAAGGAACTAGCTCCCTAGTACAACCGACCGTATGAAAATCAACCCATCACAAGCCCCACAACTGTCTAGTTGAAGCCACCTGCTTCCCTTAGAATTAATTTAATTTTTTATGTCTCACAAATTAAATCACTCTCTTCCAGTCCCCTGTGTCCCGTCTTCCTTCTGAGTTTAATTTCTTTATCTCCCCATTTCGCTGTACATTGGTAAGGACTGGCTCATACCTCAGATCCATTTCCCTGTTCTTGTTCTTGGTCTGTTCCTTTGGAGTCATCACCACCCTTCACCTGCCCATCCTCCTACAATTGTTTAAGTCTAATATCACCTTTGGCACTGTGAAGCTGACAGTTCAAAGTTCAGTCAGAACTGAAGTTGAAGCCTTAATTAATGTGATAGCAGAAGTAAATCATGTTACCTTAAGACTGTTAGTGCATTTGTTATTGATGCTGTGAGATTTTTCTCTGAGGGGTTGTACACGTATTCCTCACAGAAAGATGGACGGACACCCAGAATCTCCACCTCACAGCCTGAAAACATACATGAAATTACTCCATCATTTACAGGCACTAAAACTAGCCATTCTGTCAAGTTGTTGGTAATCTACAGAACCAATGCAGAGACAAGCATGATATGACTCTACAAACAAACAAAAAATGAGTAAACAGATTGAATGTGTTTCATTTTTGTTTCTTCTTTTAGTGACTGCTCCTGATCACGTGGTCCACTGTAAAGGTGTGTTATGAAAAGAAAATGGAACCAGCTTCCAGTTTGGATTCAGGAGACAGACACTATCTCTACTTTCAAGATTAGGCTTCAAACTTTCCTTTTTGCTAAAGCATATAGTTAGGGCTGGACCAGATGACCCTGACGCTACAGGTCTTTCACGTGGAATTCCAATAAAATTGATTCATGTTTGTGGCTGTAATGTGACAAAATGTGGAAAAGTTCAAGGGGGCCGAATACTTTTGCAAGCCACTGTATGTGTTAACAGACCTCTCTGCACTGGATCATACCTGTTATTAATCTCTGTCTCTCTTCCACAGCATGTCTTTATCCTGTTTTCCTTCTTTCACCCCAACCGGTCGCAGCAGATGGCCCCGCCCCTCCCTGAGCCTGGTTCTGCCGGAGGTTTCTTCCTGTTAAAAGGGAGTTTTTCCTTCCCACTGTCGCCAAAGTGCTTGCTCATAGGGGGCCATATGATTGTTGGGTTTTTCTCTGTATTTATTATTGTAGGATCTACTGTAAAATATAAAGCGCCTTGAGTCGACTGTTGTTGTGATTTGGTGCTGTATAAATAAAATTGAATTGAATTGAAATTGAATTAAGTGGAAATGACTTCTATGTATTTTAATGTACACTTTATGCTAAATTTAACATGATGTCAGAAAGTTTGTAGACGTATTAAAATCAGTTTTATCAAGATGGTAAATGGACTGATTCTGAAGTGCTTTCCTACTCGATCTACACAACTTGATCACTCACTGTTTTCTGAGCACGTCCTAGCTAACATTCACATGGATGCATCAGAGAGCAGCATGGGGTTAATATCTTGCCCAAGGATACTTGGCATGCAGACTGGGATCAAACCACCAACCATCCAGTTAGTAGGTGACCTATTCTGCATCTGAGCTACAGTCACAATCCTCTAAGCTTCATTAAAAAAAACAAAACAAAAAACCCAGCAATTTAAAAATCAGACAAATATTCTGATTAATTTGACAGACTGGTTGATGAGACTCAATGATATGATGATGATGATGATGATGATGATATCATAGTGACTAAACAATCACAAGATACAATACAGAAAATGTATAAAACAGATGTCAGTTGTTAGTAATATCTTGATGACATAGGTAAAAAACTGATCTGTGGGGCTGGGAGAGATGTTTGCATGGTTGCTCACTGTGATAAACCAGATTAAATGCTAATGAAGTGTTGATCGTCTCCTACCTTTGCACCTATAACTAATTAACTAACTAATTAACTATTAGGTTGGACACTCTGTTGCAGGACATGTTGCATTTGGAGTGTTCCTTTCACAAACATTTTTGGAGAAAGCATTAAAATTAATTACACAATGGAGATATACTAAGATTAGCAGCAGGAAAAACTCCCTTTTAACAGGAAGAAACCTCCAGCAAAACCAGGCTCAGGGAGGGGCGGGGCCATCTGCTGTGACCGGTTGGGGTGAGAGAAGGAAGACAGGATAAAGACATGCTGTGGAAGAGAGACAGAGATTAATAACAACTAATGATTAAATGCAGACAGGTGTATAAACACACAGTGAGTGAAGGAGAAAATAGAAAAAGGAAAATAACCTAGACCTATTGCAGCCTAATGATACACTTTACTAAAAAAGTTTTCTGTTAGGGTCCCTGGGTCGTCGACCCAGTGTTTTGTGTTTTTGGTTCTTTGATTTTGTTATTTCATTATATTCTAGCTTTGCTTTATGGGTTTTAGGATTATTCTTAGTTTAGGTTCTCTGGGTGGGGTTTGGTTAGAGTTTTAGTGTTCTGGTTTTCTGTCTGTGTTCCTTAGTTGCTGTCTCCCCTGTCTGCTGTATCCCCCACGTCCAGTCAGTGTCTGTGTCTGCCCTGGTCCCACGTCTCTGGTCCCTTTGTTATAGTGCCTGCCTGTGAGTCTGTGTTATGTTTCCTGTTTTACTTTGAAAGTCCATGTCTGATGTTAATGTGTTTGGTTTTGCTTCCCCTGTTTCGTTAGGCCTGATTTGCCCCAGCTGTGTTTCCCTCCTGTTGCCCATTCCCTGATTGCTCCCTCTGTGTATTTAAGCCCCGTGTTTCAGTTTGTCATTGTCGTGATCTACCCTTATCTACCCGTGTAAGTTATTTGGATTCTTACTTTTGTTCTGTTTGAGTTTATGTTTGTCTCTGGAGTCTGCACTTTGGGTCCTTTTCCTGCCTGCACACAGCCGTCACATAACATTTTCAGCCTAATTTTAAAAGTAGATATTGTGTCTTCGCTAATGCTGAAAGTAAGCAGGCATGACCTGCTTACTTGGTCATTTGTTTGGAAAGCTAGGGCATAAATGGCAACAATTACCAATAGTTGTACATCACCGAAAATTGGAAAAGTACATTTTGAGTACGAGTGACATGGCACCAAACATCTCAAGGTCTGAACCAGACCGACCAAGTCAAGATCAAGTTCAACCTGAATCACAACGCACACTCAAACACTGCTCCTTTGAGTCCACAGATCTCAAACTCATAGAATAAGGTGTTTGGTCCCCCTATTTGTGGCACCTATACCAGCTGTCACAGAGAGAGAGGTACGCTACACCCTGGAAATTTTACCAGTCTGTCACAGAGCTGACATAAACAGCCTTTTTTTACTAGTGCCTACTTGGGTCAGCTGGGCACAGCTCAACTTGGTTTTAGGGCTTTCCATCAGGTGGTAGTACCTGGCAACAGGAATCTTTTCAGTACCTACTCAGTCAAGGCTCAAGTCGATCTGAGGTGATCCGAAAATGTGACATCAACAGACTGCATGTAGCCAATCAGGTACTCAGTGGCGTCACTTGATAAGTCATGAAAGCGTCTCCTTCACGAAAATCAAAACTGCCATTTTTGGAACACCAGAAATGGCAAAAACAACAGCGTGGTTCCCGAGTCTGACAGATACACCAAGAATCAGGCATACCATCTCCTCCACATCCTCCTTTGTTGTGGCACATACAAATATCATCACTGGACCTTCGGCCACGTTGCTATAAGTGGTACTCAATGGTAACAGAAAACAACATAAACCGCGTCAAGTCTAGTGGAGCTGCATCCATTTGACCCTAGTAGCTACTTGTGGAAAAGAGATAGTCAACCATTCATGCTTACATTAATACCTACAACCAGTTTAGAATCACAAATTAAACTAATCCTGTACATGACTTTGGACTGTGGGAGAAAGCCACAGTGCCCAGAGAGAATCCACACAGAGCACCAATCACACCGCTGTGCCCCCCCACAGGAGTCAACCTTTCTAAAGCAAACTGAAGGTTGTAACAATTCCATAAAGATCCAGAAAATCCAGAGAAAAGATAGCATGCATTTATTACTTATTATTTTTAATTTCTTGTCATCAGGCTTGAAAAGCCTCCAATTGATCCAGAAGACTGCAGCACAGTCACAGCCACCCCGAGGCGACACAAGGTGAGTTATCGCAGGCTTTTAAGAAATCACTGAGGTTTGGAGGAGGTGATAACAAATAGCTAATAGTGGCTACGGCTGCAGCGATTTACTGAGCAGACGAACTGGACCTGAGCTGTTAACTTACTCTGATACCAGACTGGTTGAATTACTCAGATTCCTGAAGGCTGACGACAGCCGTCCTTTCTTTACATGGACACAGGGTTTAAGTCTACGGGGGGCATGCGGTGTACTAGACCATATTAATTTCAAGGCTTTCGTAACATTTTTCAGATTAAAAGTGAAATAATATAAAATTTTGTGTTAATTAAAGTGTATTAATATTTATAAATATAAAAATAAAGCTTTTAAAGCTCTGAGCCACTGATCTGAGCATTGTTAGGTTATTATTAATTAAAGTCTACACAATCATAACAGCTGTTTTCAGCAGCATAAACAATAGATTGTGTACATATCTTATTTTATTTGACTTTGACTGTACTTATGTGCATATATTTTTGCATTTATGAAAATCTTTTCTTAAAAAAATCTGGTTTCAATGACGGCACGTCAGCACGATCAAAGGGTTTGTTTGTTTTCTTTTACACATGTACGCAGTTAAACCTTAAAACATTGCAAGTCTAAAGTGGAAACCAACGAAAGATGTTTTTTTCTCATTTGAATATTTATTATCACTCAATAATCAGACGAAAGCATTTCTTATCCGATTACTCGATTAACTGACAGAATGATTGATACTTAATCGATCGTTGCAGCCCTATGTTGGTCACCAAAACTGTAAGCACTGATAAATGCTACTTTTAGCTAATGTGACATTTGCAAAAAACAGCTTGCCATGCATTTCCACTTACCACCTTAATACACAGACAACTTCAGATAGAATGAGTTTTCACATTGATCGTGTGCACGTACCCGGCCAGTAGTACATGAAAACCTTCCTTCCCAGCTTCTGCAAGGTGACCCACAGTGGTTCTGACCCATCCCACCAAATTGGCAATCGGCTGTCAGGATTGGTCCCAATTAGGAATTCTTTCTTGGAGACTTCATCCCACATGTAGTTTCCAGTCATCTGATGAATATCACAATGACGGCCTAATAATAAGAACAATAATGATAATAAGTAACATTACTGAAAAAAGGACTGTTGCTGAAGTGCAACAAGGCTTTTGCAGTTTAGAAAGCATTACACTGTATGCAAGACAAAAGTTGCCCCACAGCTCAGAGCCAATCACTTTGTAAATCATTATTAAACCCATAAAAAGTTCTACTGCCTGGAGCAAGGCCTGTAATCCTAGAGAACCCCACAGAGGAACCTACGGGGTTCTCCTGTGTTACAGTGATCATCATGTGCTCAGGCAATAATATGGATTAGCTCACAGAGCCACAGGAAACATTTAGTGTACACATTACCGGCTGCAATACTGAAATATTTTCTCCTACAAAAAATCCTAAAATATCAGGTAAAGAATTATCTAATGAAATAAAACATATTCAGAATAGTTTCAACTCAATGTCCCAGTACCTCAAATTACAAAGAAAACATGTGGGGCATTTTCCTGGTGGGCTGATGGGTCGGCCCTACAAACACTGACAGCAGCTCATTGGTTCATTTTCATTACTTACACTGGATTGTCCAGTCAAATCTCGTAATGGCACTAGGCACTCCTCCACCTTTACTGTGCCTCCCTCGGACTACCTGCTACTCCAGATCACAAGTAACTGCATATCCAGCCGTACCCTGAACACACTGACAACCTTTTTCCTCTCTTACAGACTCTCCTTGATAGCCAGTCATGTTTACCCCGCTCAGATTCTTTTATCACCACACAAACGTCCCCTTTTTAAATAAACAGCTTAACCTGTAATCATGACAGAACAATCTGGCCACCCTCTGGACCCAGACTTGACATACTACTATAACCTGTTAAGAGGCCGTGTTAGGTGAACACATGTCTTCAGGCCCCTGGTTCAGCAAATAATAATAATAACATTAATGACTTAGATTTGTATCGTTAAGACCGGAAATGACCACACCGACTTCTTTGAAATTACCACCGGTGTCAGGCAGGGCTGCATTCTGTCACCTCTACTTTTTCTCCTTGCCCTCGACTACGTCACGCGGCGAGCCGGTGCCCGTATAGGAGCTGGCATCCATTGGTCTGATCAAGACCGTCTTGGTGACCTCGATTTCGCTGACGATATCGCCTTACTTGAGGAAGACGAGCTGAAGCTACAGCAAGGAACGACCGATCTAAGAAGAGAAGCTGGCAAGATTGGCCTGAGGATCAGTTCTGAAAAGTCAAAGATCATGCATGTCAGCTCCAAGGACCCACGACGAGGGATCTACATCGGGACACAGCAGCTAGAAGAAGTGGAGAAATTCACCTACCTCGGTAGCGTGATTTCCCACGACGGCGATGCGGAGGTGGATGTCAAATGCCGCATTGGAAAGGCAGCTGCAGTATTTCGGAGGATGAACAAGATCTGGTCCTCCCCGACCATCTCCCTCAAGATCAAACTCCGCTTGTTTATTTCAATTGTGATCCCAACCGCCATTTATGCCAGCGAGACTTGGAAGGTGTCGGCCTGCATCAACAGCAAGCTCGACGTCTTTCAGCAGCGATGTCTTCGCCGGATTCTGAGGATCCGCTACACCGACCACATTACCGACGAGGAGATCCTGCGAAGGAGCGGCACAGTCAAACTTCACAACATCGTTGCACACAAAAGGCTCCAACTGGCCGGCCATATCCTCCGCATGGATGACGCACAGATTCCAAAAACACCGATGCGCTGGCAACCCCTGGGCGTTAAAAGACCACGAGGACGTCCCCGCAACACCTGGCGAAGGTCATTCCATCAAGACCTAAAGACATCGAATATATCGTTGGAAGAAGCTGAAGCCCGGGCACAAGATCGAGCTTGGTGGCGTTCGTTTGCCGCCCGATATGCCACATAAAGCATGGGAGGATCTAAGTCTAAGTAAGATTTGTATAGTATAATGTATTTATCTTTCAAGAAACCCAAAGATGCTTTGTAACAATATAAATAAACAAAAACAAGGCTAAAGGTTCAAGGTTTCATTGAAGATTTGAGTTTTGAGAAGTTTCTTCTCCAGTGACGGGGCTCATATGAGGGTGAGGGGCCGCCACACTGAAGGCTCTGTCCCCAAAGGGATGGAGGTGGGTGTGGGGGACAGATAGCAGACCCATAGCCGAGGATGCAGCAACCGAGACTGTGTGTATGAGTGCAGCAGAGGTCCTGAGGGGCCAGGGCATTGAGGGATTTATAAGTGAGAAGAAGGATTTTGTAAGTAATGCGGGACTTGAGCAGGAGGTAGTGGAGATTTCTGAGGGTGGTGATGATATGTTTCCAGAGCTTAGTGCCTTATAGAAGCCTGGAGGAGCTCTGGACATACTGGAGCTGCTCCATTATAGTTATCAAGCCAGGTGGTGACAACGGCATGGATGAAGGTTTCTGCTGCAGTTAGTGAGTGATGGCTGAAGTCAAGAGATGTTTCTTCTTCATCATCATCATCAACATCAGCCTCATCATCTGGAGTAGGGCTTTGGGGGCGACAACGAGATCTCTGTTAGTCGACATCCATATTTTGATTTCATGCAGACAGTTGGCAAGTCGTTGGTTGGTGATTGATGGTTAACACACTACAGGCCATTCACACTAGATTTGCTTCCAACTCCCAAAGCTCCAGTTGCTGTTAGCTGGTACACTTTCCTGTGACAGAGTTGGATACAACTCTTAGCAACCAAGTTGATCTCGCTTTCTCAGCTTACTTGACTCAGGGCAGTGCTTCTCAACTATTTTCTGTTACGCCCCCCCTCAGGAAGAAGAAAACATTTCATGACCCCCATTCTCCCCCGCGACTATAAATAGTATCATTGTCTATAAAATTGTTATTATAAGTACATGTTGAGGGTTTGTTTGCTGCACTTCATACCTCCTGCTCTGTGCTGTGTGGGACTAGAAAGGGACGGCATATTTCTATTATTGGCTTCCCTTCATTGGCTTCCTGTTAAATCCAGAATTCAAAATCCTGCTCCTCACATACAAGGTCTTAAATAATCAGGCCCCATCTTATCTTAATGACCTTGTAGTACCATATCACCCTATTAGAGCACTTTGCTCTCGCACTGCAGGCCTACTTGTTGTTCCTAGAGTATTTAAAAGTAGAATGGGAGGCAGAGCCTTCAGTTTTCAGGCCCCTCTTCTGTGGAACCAGCTTCCAGTTTGGATTCAGGAGACAGACACTATCTCTACTTTCAAGATTAGGCTTCAAACTTTCCTTTTTGCTAAAGCATATAGTTAGGGCTGCAACAGATGACTCCGACTCCAGCCTTACTGATGCTGCAATAGACTAAAGACCCTTTCACATCAGATGCAGCATGCGCTGCACTCACCTCTAGCTGGAGCGCAGGACTCAAAATTTGTGTTGTGCTGGCAGCTGTGCTCTGCTTGTACGTCATTTTTTGTGGTCGCTCTAAGTGAACTGGATATGACTTTATATCGTCTATGAGAGTTTGTGTTTTATTGTGTCCAGATGTTTAATTAAAAAAAAACATGTACAGCTCATTCATAAAGAAGAAAGCTTTGTAACTATCCCCACTAGTGAAGAGTGTGATATTTCCACACTTCTGAGGTCTGCAGAGATGTAAAGGCTCTGGAGGTCCCTTTATGTGCACTTAAACTTCTGTCAGAAAGTTCACCGAACTCGGACATGCACAGAGTGGTTTCCTTTGTCATGAGGTTGAACTTCGCACAGCTGTAGGCTTTGTTTCTGTTGGTCGTGTGATGGTACGTTGCAGTGCACAGCGGTCAAAGGTCAACCGGTTTGAACTCGGCGTGTGCAAGTACTCCTCGTTACGCTGTGCTTTGCTCAGCACAACGGGAAACCTTTATTGCGTGGCGGGAGCAATAGAAATGAATGGGTTTCAGAGCGCAGCTCTGCGCATGCCGCGTCCTTTTATTACAGGCCCTTTCACATAGGGCGCAGCTGGGTTTCCCATCATGCACTGAGCGTTTCTCCTTCTCTCACACCTTCAGCACTGTCGCTAAAGTGCTTGCTCAGTTGTCTGATTGTTGGGGTTTCTTTGTATCGGGTTATTATAGCGTTTTAATCTTTGAGGCCTTGAGGTGACTGTTGTTGCGATTTGGTGCTACATAAATTGAATTGAACTGTTTAATCGACTGTAACATGTAATATGAAATATGTATCGTAGACTTAAAGGTGGCCATTCGCTGGTGTGTGCCATAAGAGAGTGTGTGAGCTGTGTGTGAGGTTGGCCCATTAAAACCAGTGTTGGCCTCAGTTTCGCTATATGCTTCTAATTTTATTGTATGTTTGTGCTGACAATGACAATGACTCTCTTTAAAACTCTTATAAAAGTAATGTATTACTTATTACTTTTATTGATAGTAATGCAGTATGTTACTCAATTATTTGCAGAGAAAGTTACTTCTTTCACCCCTCGTTACATTACTTTCTCACTACTCTGTAAAATTACCTGAAATGCACAAGTTAACAATATATACCTTATAGTCCCACACACCAACACAACTCCCTACCCTAATGAAGTATTTACATATGCACAAAATCAACAAAACACAAAGTAAACATCAAGCGTAAAGAAACTTCAGAACAGTTACTGATCACTGTGCTGTAGGAACACCAAGAAACAGAGGCTACAGCGCTACAAGCCTTTTGTTAGGCTGAGGTCTGGCTGCTGGTCGGGTTCACATACACCAGACTTTCATATCACTCCAAGTTCTTATTTTCTGTTAGTGTGTTTATGTGGATGCTTTCTGAAGTTCTGTTATCCATATGAAATGAGGCCGTTTCAGTCCTGGACACAGTTTTTGCATTTTATTGTCGCACTCTTGTCCTTTTGTGCAATAAAAATAACCTCCATATCCCCGCTCCGCAAAAGCTGTAGCTCACTCCACCCTGACAAGAGTTCTGGCAAACAAAAAATGTAACTGCTCTGGATTTGAGCATATTACAGTTCTACTGACTTTTATGTTGTATAAATGACTGAAAATTACAATAACATTGCACACAGTCTCCAAGATTGTCTTGTAATTTTGTATTACATTTTTCTTCTGTGATACTCTATTAATTATTGCAACAAAAGTTGATTTTTTGAGTTAAAATTATTTATGGGCAAACAAATATTTATGTTTTAATATTTGCGGGTTACTTTAAGGTACACAAAACGCATCCGGACATATTTCCAAAGTATTTTTTTCTATTTTGTTTAAAAAAAATCAAAAGATGCAGAGACTGTATCAGATATTTAATGGCAGATTTACACATTTACAATATCAGTATTGGTCATAAACTTTGTACTGTGTGTATCCCTGAATATTTCCTCTTATACAGCACATCCCAACACTCATCAGTATTGTGATTTTTTAAATCTCCTCCGTGTGGATATGAGCCTTGTGATGCGCCATGTTTAGATAATTAACTTCAATAATTAAATATTATACAATTAAACTAAGTGCAGACAGACTTTATTTTTACAGTATAAAGCTGTGAATTGGTGTTACTGATGTTTAACTAGGCAATCAGAGATTGCAGAGAAGTCACTTATTATCAGTTAAGCATTACCAGCAGACCAGCTTAAAAGCATCGCACAAAACAGCTTTGAAGAAAAAACAAGATGATGAGCTTCCACGGTCTGTGAGGAGGCAGTCCCAGAAACCGTGGGGAATTTCATCTTTCCTCTCTGTTCTGAACACAAACTGTAGGAAGATGACTTAGGATGCAAAGCTTGAAACTATCCCAGCCGCCATTACACTGTTGGACCAAGACAGGAATGTGCAAATCACACACCGACTCTAATGACTAATGTGTAGTGCAGACGCCTGGATTTTAATCACCTACTTTTCCTATTTATGTATTTTTTGTTGTCTTCTCACGTCCTCAAAGTTTATGCGCTTTTATGTAAAATTAAAAGCCCTCTTAACGATTTAGTGTAACTTTTGTGTTCTTGGGTTTTATGTTTTACATGTAATATTAGATCTGGTTGTTTAGGACCTAAAACATTTTTCCCAGCTCATTAAATCAAACGTATTTGATTTGATCAGCTGGGAGTTACACTTAATGTCTTCTTAAAATATCAGTTATTGTGTTAGAAGCTACAGAGACACATAAAGAGACGGATTACCTGTCATCAAGGAATAATAATTTGGGTATGACAAGCTTGGGAAGTCCGGCGTTAAGTGGTCAACCTTCACACCATTTTCCACAAGCTCACGAAATCCGGGTAAATCGTGCAGGTCATCCATGTAGTCGTAGCGGAATCCATCGATCAGGAACACGAGTAACGGGTGAGTCTCGACACCCAGCTGTCCTGCGTCAAACAGCAGCAGCAGCAGCAGAAAGGTACGAGGGGAGTACGCAGTAGTCTTTCTGCTGGACATGATCTGCTTCTCTGTCTGAAACTTTATGGTAGAGGGAGTTTACTCCTGTGACACAGCAGGCAGCAGCTACGAAAGGTTTCTCAGTGCGCACTCGATGACAACCTGTTGGCTGTGCCGATCACTGATCATCGACTTCCGATAACAGCATTTGTGCACGAGAACGATTCATAGACAGGGTAAATGTGTATTTTATATTAACATGAAAATAAATACTCCACCATCATGATTTCACTAACATAGCACCTAGCTGATAGGAACTACTTCTCCTTCCGCCTGTCACTATCCAGAGGTAACTATGTCTCTCTGAGCCTCTACAGCCAGCCTATGAGGGGCTGCACGAGTCAATATTAAACATGCGTGGTTCTTTCATAATTCTGAAACTCTCATTCATGCCCATCAGTATCCATCTAATGATCATCCATCCATCCAGAGTAAACAGAATCGCCGTTCCGTAGCCATACATTTTGTTCTCAAGCACATGCATTCAATAAGCATTTAATCTATGGAATGTATTAGGCTCAAAATCATATCACACACATTTGAAACCCTTAACTTTACTCCATGGCTCGTAGGACTTTATAGGACTTATTGTTGAATTTAACTTTATTGTCTTTTTTGTTTTTGATGAAAAGATGTTGTGCTTCTGCTTCTCCCAGAGTAGTCACTTTATTCAGTACTTCCCTCTAGGCCTCTCATTCACTTCAGTGGAGAGCGATTTGTTTTTTATGTCTAAAAAAGTCAGTCACTGCCGAGCCACCTGATTTGGTGTGAGAACAATGTGGGAAGAAAACTGCAACACAGAGGAATGTGTTTAAAGAAATACAGCTAAAGTATTCACTATCTCTCCATCTAGTGATTGAATCGTTTACTATATTTAACTGAATTTTTTCCGATACATTTTACAGAATTCTCCTCTTATATAAAAGCATAGTTTCTGTAAACTTGCATAGATTTGATTGTTATGGACGTTTTCCCTACAAAAATTTCTGAAAAATGTTAAACATAATTTTTCATAAATATATAACATCTGCAAGTATTACTAAACGGTCAAAAGGTACATATGTATATGATAATTTCACAGATAGCGTATTTTATATTAACCAGACGGCACAGGCTTTGCCAACATACATGTGCTGTGTGAGGAGTGGGAGCCACTGTGCAGCAGAGATGTGTGTTTGGTGCTGTTTCACCTCGTTATACCTCTGCATGGTCCACACAGAGAGCGATTAAGTAGCACTGATGTAGCTTGTTCATCAGTAAGACATCAAGGTTGCTTACCTCTGTCTCTCCAATGCTTTTAATGTCTGCTCAAGCTCACTGGGGAGGCTTTAGGTAGCACAGACTTTGTTTCCCACTGAAAAGATGTAGCATTGAAGCTGCTTACCACTGCCCTGATTTCAATGTTAATGAGTGTTGGATCTGGATACCTTTCTGTGTAAGCAGTGCATCCCTGCACTCTCTCTTTTACACATACAATACAATACAATTTTTTGTGGTTGTTTTTCCTGTGTATGTGTGTGTGTGTGTGTGTACGTACACACCCCTAAAAGTGCACCCTGATAAGGAAACCAAAAATACACAACAGTGAGGACACTTGTCTAGATAACACCAGGTAGTATGGTAACTTGTGCTGTAAGAACACGTCCACCCCCACAACGCTTACCAAAATCAGAGCAAAAACATAGTACAACCAAGAAGCCCCAGACTGGTTGCAACTGATAGCAAAGACTAAGAAGCAGAGAACACCAGCGTGCTATGTGAGGAACCTGTATGAAGCACTGCACCGATGTTTAAAGCCCCCACAGAGATCTAGTATAAGTCAACCACATCCACAGATGTAGTAAGGGCACTCAGAATCAAAAGAACTCGGTGAAGTGTTGCAGAGGGAATGTTTTCCGTGAATCCTTCTTCCTGTGGCAGGGAGGCAGGCAGGTAAAATAGATAATGAACAGAGCTGTGACTGTGCAAACTGAGAAGACCAACATCCAGAAGTGGGTAAGTGTTACCAAGTGTAAAATGATAAGCTGGAGGATCCCTGGAAAACCACAGGCAGAAAACTATGACACGTGTTGGTGGCCTCACACTAATGCAGGTTAGCAGAAGATCTGGCGAAGACTCTCTGAGAGCGCTGGTCTCGTATACAGGCAGCCCAAATTAGCTGCAGCTGCAGATCATGGTAGGAATGAGGTAGCTCCACCCAGAGGTGGGAGCTCCAGCTCTATGGAAAAACAGCCACTCAGCCGGACCATGACACAGAGGCCATAAGAAGATCATTTGTAACCTTCACCAAATCTCTCTTTACTGTGATGGGCTCTGAAACCTGATGGAAACTCTTCAAATAAACCTGCAGATCATCAGTTAGCAGTTTTATAACTACTCTGTGAAGATCTGGAGACATTTTTGAGATAAAAGGAACGTTGAGTGATGGCTTTTTAGGTACAGCCAGCTTAAAGGCCTGTGATACACAGCTGATTAACAGAGATAGGTTGATCATATTTAAGTTTGATATATTAATTAATGGTAGGACATCTTTCAGCAGTAGTTAAGTTTAAAAGAATGTTTTGCTCAACAGAGCTCTGACTTTCTGTCAGCCTGGCTACAGTGCTGAAGAGAAGAACAGGGTTGTTCCTAAGTTCTTCAATCAGTGAGTAGTAAGATTTTCTAGCTGTAGTAAGGACGGGTAGCTCAAAATAATGTTTCAATGGGATCCAATGTGTGTGTGATGTTGTTGATGATGTTTTTGTGTGTGCATCGTGGTGGTGGAAATGTGTTTTTGGAGGGTGGGTAGGGGGCACATAGAGAGGTACCATCTCTGTCTGCTTTTCTGTAAAAGTCTCAGCACTGCTTTGGCTGCAACAATTACAACGTTATCAATATACATTTAGCATTCTTTGTATTTTATACAGTTTTTAAAACTGTACATCTTGCTATTAGAGTAGTGCATACTTGTGTGTATATTTGAAGAGATATAGTAATAAAGTTTTTGTAAAGTACTTATTGAATCCAGCATTACAAGTGATTCTCAAAAACACACAATAAACTAAAAAATAAAATAAAATGTAAAAATGGACTCTCGGGACATATAAATAATTTGCAAATAAATTAAAATAAGCCAAGACTAAAGTGCAAAGTCAACTGATATAAAAATATTGTGACTCCACTTAATTATGAATAAATGAAAATGAACTGAAAATCTAAAAGGCTATAAGAATTCTAGCCCTACAGTATAAACAAGGCATTTAAAGTAATTTAAAGTAATAACCACCACCTCTTCAACCTCCTGCCCTCTGGAAAAAGGTTCACATCCATCAGGTGCAAAACCAGTACACTGAAAAACAGCTTCTTCCCGTGGGCTGTGAGAACAACCACTCTGACGCTGCTATTGAGCAACTATGTTGCTGCCATCCCATGTGCAGTGTCTCAGTCTTAACTTGTTTCGTGCAATATTTTGTTCTTAGTGGAATTACCATCCCCACCCTAAATGACCATAGCCCCTCCACCCTTATTTATTTATTTATTATACAAGTGCCCTTGTATACAGCCCCACAATGTTTCTATTTCAATGTTTCTACACATACACCATGTATATAATTTATTCACATATATGTATACATATATATTGCTTTTGTCCTCATTGTATAGTTTTCCTTAATTTTTCACCTTTGTGGTCCAGCTACCCAATTTTGCTGTGCAAGAAACCGCACAATGACAGTAAAAGCTCTAAAGTCTAATTTACCATGAAAACAATGATGCTATAATAATGGCTATAATCACTGAATATGCAATACTGCAATTCTTTTGTTGAACCCTTTGAATTAAAGCTTCAGTTACATATTGGTGTTTGGTGGTGTACTGAGGCAAAACGACAACATATTCATGGGACTATGCTGAACTCAAAGATATGATGCAGACTAATGACACGTATTTGTTTTATCCACATTGAATATCAAAAGAAATGGTGTTTTAAAATCAAATAATAAAATCATTCAAGTGGCAGATTACACACATACATGCATCCGTTTCCATTTTATCTGCATGACCCCTTCTTATCTGCAGGTCTGGCAGTATCGCTTTAAGCAAGGCTGTAATAATGGAATGAAAAGACAGCGATGTAACCAAACATTGTTATTTTATTATCATAAAAAGTAACACAATCCCCATTAGGCATTACATACACTACAACAACAGTAACACCAGTACAACACATCAAAGGGACTTTTGGATATTATAGACATTTTTAAAAAATCCCTCCTTTTTATTATTTAAATCGTTTTGACTAGTTATAACAGATGAACATAATTTACAGGTATGACATATTGTCACCATTAGAAACATTGTTATTGTTGAGAATCTCCAGTCTTAAAAACAACCGCTAATGTTAAGGGAAGACATTTCATGGACTGTCACTGTAGAAAAGGATATACTGTTATGGGATTGTGCTGGAGAAGACAAAGGGTTGATGTAAGGCCACTGGGCCAGGCGACAATGTGGAGGCTCGGGGTAGGGAGCAGTGCAAACATTAGAGATGAGAGACGTAACACATGTTCCAGCAGGCAGACACAAAGCCCTGTTTCACTGGTGGAACAAAGAAGAACCCCGCTGCTGTGGAACAAGAGCTAAAAACCTTCAAACATGGTAAAAGAGATGCAGAGATTAATTTCTACTATTGAGGCTCCAACCTAGCTGTAATAGTAAGCCTAAGATTTGTTTGAAAATACAGACTAAAAATCCTGTATCTGCAGGGACATGACTCACTCCCAGCAGTGTAGGTGGAGCAGTGATATCAGGACTTATTCTCGTCTTTCTATAGTCAGGATAGAGGAGAAGGTTTACAACGTGGGTACAAATGGCACAAACAACCTATGTGTAAAAGTATAATTGGGACTAAAATCCTAGTGTAAAGGTAGTAAGAAAAACTACCTACTCTAGGGAAAGAGCAGAGACAAGAACCTTATTAAAGATAGATAAAGGATGTTCGCAGATTTGTTGAATTCTGATAAAAGGTGACTAAAACTGGTAAAAGTGGTAGAAACCTTGATTGACTAAGGGCTACGACTCTAGAATACTTAACATTGAACACTCTGTTCCAGAGAACAGAACATCCCTGAGGGATACAACCCAAGAACTGCAGGGGGACCCAATGTAGAACATTACAGGGAAAAAATGCAAAGACCAACAATTATGTCAGTTAGACAACAAGTGAAATGTAGATGTGAAATTGTCTTTTAATGAGAACTTCTCTGAAAGTCAGAACTGGATGGAGTCTGTTACTGTTGTAACATGTAAAGGAAAAAAACAGTGACTTCAACACTTTGATATGTAGTGTGATAGTATATTTATGGTGCCCTCTAAAAGTCAACTGGAATCCAACACAAGCAGCGCCCGGCTTCAGCTTTTACTCCACACGATTTATGTGTAAGTTGAATATGGCGTATATACACAGACGGTAGGTTGAAATATCACTGTACCGTTAACCTGCTCTTGGAGAGCACTGAATACATGTGTTTGTAAGACATTCACAGGCTAGAGGCTAATGACAGTGATAGTTTAGACTGTCTTTTCGCTTCTATGGAGGTAGTTGGTATAAGTAGAGAGAAACTTACCGGATGGCAACAACGGAAACAGTCAAACGGATAAGAGAAAATCACTGCTCTAAAACACTAGCGAGGTTTTTTTCAACCCAATTTCAAGCATGATTCATAACAATTTTCAAATGTAGCTTTTAGTTCACATATCACTGTGACATAGTCAGGTGCTCCATCTGTTCAGTGTGGAGTCTCTGTGCTGCTGGCCAGTAAAAGGGAGAATGGTCAGTGCCAGAGATATGCAAGTACAGCAGCCGTATGATACTATATTCTTACCATATTGTCTTTATTTTTAATTATAGTCTTTATCATGGCCTTCACTGACCACAATACATCTTAGCACCAGGAGTGAATAGCTCAAGGTTTTGATTCAAGACGTTTGAAGACAAACTGAAGTATTTATAAACTTGATAAAAATATAAATTGGCGAAAAAGCTGTGCAAAAATACTAAAAATGTCAAATCCCTGTCTTTTTCTCTGTGTGTGTATATAAGACTGGACGTTTTGTTTCTTAGATCTTGCATTCTGTGTTGGACTCTAAGTCACTACAAGTGCAACTGCAATGTTTTACATGGCACATTAACATGTAGCACAGACTTTGCTGTTCTCATACAAGGATTTATAGCGTGAATTCTCATGCACTTCCTGTCTCTGGAACATGGGCAGTTATTTTAGATGGTTAAAACATTGAAAACATTGAAACAAGTAAACGTTGACCCCTCATGTCCACTGAATAAAGCTGTTTCACATCAAGGAGTCTAAATTTTGTTGTTTGGTTCGCTTGTTCAGAGTTTTTCTCCTTTATTGTGTTGTCTTGTCGAGGTAGTATTTCCAACATAGCATTGCTTTTAGTCTCCAGATTGTTGGTGGTGGTTACTGTGACTAGAATGACGATATCTGTATTATAGGAGGAGAGATGTAATGGACAAGCAGTTAAATAGGCTGTAATAACACCTTCTGAGCCTCAACAGCTTGCATCTAAAAATCATCTAATAAATACGTCCAGAAACTGAATGAAATGAATCTCGACAAGAAAAGCGACTCAGGATACCAAGAAATATTTCATGTTACCTACACACATATTATACTACACAAATGTAGTTGTCAGTGTAGAGTATTTAATGTATATAATGCATAGATTTATAATGTAAATCTGATCACTGATATTGGGGTTTTTTGCCTCTATGAGACTGGACGAGGGACTTTATATCCACTGGACTAATAACACAGGTTTTGGATGGATTGTACCCAATGGACATGAAGGGTAACAAAAAGAGAGAGAAAAAGGTAAAAGTCTAAACAGTCTGTAATCATAAATCTCATCTCTGGACCTACAGCTGTCCATGTTTAACTACTGCCAACAGTGTCAGGGAGTTCAGATGGGCACCATAGACATAAGAAATGCTTACATACATTCTACAGAAATGTTCTCGTATAAAACAAAACAACAGTCCTTTATAACCACTTCACATGTGTTGTTATGTTTTGGAGTGATGGTAAAGGTTTTTATTGCCATTTTCTGTGGCACTGCACCTTAAAGGGTGTTGCCATTGGCAAATGTTATTTGAGGGCGAACAGAGACAAGTAATGAGTAAGAATTGGTTAGTGAAACTCTGGGAACCCCTTTATAAGTCAGGAGAACTGTAGCTTCTCAGTGTGTAATACCAGTTGACACCACAAGAGGGGGTTAAGTAATCTTAAGCAGCTGAATGGGCGTGAAAATAACATAACCTGAGATTACAGATTATCCAAGCATTCCCTATTCAGTCACTCGCTCAGTCACTCACTTACTCACTCACTTGAACCCACACTTATGAAAAACACAAAAGCTGTAGTGTGTAAACTAGAGGCTAGAGAATGACAGTGTGCAATATCCTGGTGTGTGTAGTTCTGTGTGAACGAGCTGCTTCCTGGGGATCTAACTTCCTGTCTGTGTCCATCCATATGTGTGTTAGCAGGTATAATCACAAAGGACCTGTCACAGCTCCACTGCCAGTCAGTCTGTCAGTTTTCACTGTAACAGTCCATGTAGATTGGATTTTCTGCCCAGCCCTTAGTTCTGACCCTAGACGCTGGTGATTGACGCAAGGCAGGCACTGGGCTTCTGGAGTTTTTCTGGTTGGGTGCCAGCAGGTTCCGGAATGGCACGGAAGGAGAACGGAGGACCATTTCCAGTAGTGATGTTGAGGTGGCCTGGGCTCAATGCCAGATTCTGCCGTCGGTTACTCTCCACTATTGAAGAGGTGTTAGATGCTAAGCTCTCTCTTGTTCTGCAGAATGACAGAGACACCATCAGAAATAACACAAACATAAAAGAAGCTGCTTCAAGCTGACATTGGGGGGGTGTGTGTGTGTGTGTGTGTGTGTGTGTGTATACATTACTAGTTACAAGTTTTAGAACAGCCCAGTTTTTCTAGCTATTTATTGCAGTTCAAGTCCAATGAACAGCTTTAAATGGTACAAAGGTAAGTGTTGAACTACCAGATGTTTAAAACAAAGGTAAGGCGTGGCTGCCCCTCTGTTGGTCTTCCTTGGTCTCTTGTGTTCTGGGGGCCTCTGGATGTCTGGAGCCTGGATCTCCTCCATACCTGCTTCATGCCCTGGAGGACGGGGCAGTGGCCCCCCCACACCCTCTAGCAGATCATTACATGAAGGAACCTTTTAAATACAAGCGCGTTCATGCTCACAGGTGCACACACGGGTGATCACACACACAAACTACACCCTTTTTGGCTCCTACCTCAAAGCACACTGTGCGCTGTCGATCTCACGTGCTGCACAATAATGTTTAATATTTAGTATTTACTGTCATATTCCCATATATCATTGTGATCTTGTTTATTACTCTTGTCTTCTTCTGCTTGCTTTCTTTTTTCTTTCTCAACAGGTGATCCAGGTGATCGATATGTATTTTTTTTTGTCTGCTTATTCTGTTGGTTTTGTTTTTGCCCTTTTCCCCGTCCCTCTTCTCAGGTTTTTTTTTTTTCCTCTCTTCTTTCTCTCCTTTCTTTCCCCAGTTAAGTCTGTCCCGTATTCAGCAAGTGAAAATAAAATAAACAATAAAAGGTGAATCAAATGGACCATTACGGCAAGGCTGGGATGGTCCATTTGGTAAAGTAAATCCGTTGGGCATCTTTCTTCACCTTTAGACAATAATTCTGATGGCAAAAGAACCAAACGGGACAGGTTAAAAAAAATTAAAAAAAATAAAACAAAGGTAAGGTTACCAAAACTGAAAAATAATGTACATTTCAGAATTCTACAAAAAGGCCTTTTTCAGGGAACACAACATGGGTTAACAATTTAAAATCTGTTCTGCAGCAACGGAGGCTGATCAAGCCGTGACAGCAGGTGCTGTTACTTCCACATGCACCTAGTTGGTCAGGGGTTCATCCTACAGCAGGATAAGGAGCCCAAACAGTCCAAGCTGTGCCAGAACTACCTCAGGAAAAAAGAACAAGATGGTGAGCTTGGAAACATGGAGTGTCCGGCACAGTCTGCAGACTTAAACCCCATCGAGCTGGTTTGGGATGATCTGGACAGAAGAGTGAAAGCAAAGCAGCCTACAAGGTTCACATTTATGGGAACTTCTGCTACAGATATGGGAGAATATTTGGTTCCTATTGTAGACGGAAAGCCACGGCTGTGTTCAGCTGTTATATCTGCCAAAGGTGCTACTCTGATCAGTCAGAAGTTTTTGGTCTATAAACTGATTCTATGATTTCATTTTTAACTCCAGTTGCTTATTTTACCAAATTTTACAAAAGTATTGGCCTCTTTCCTATTTTTTGTATGTTTTTCACACTTAAATATTTCTTAAATGTTTCTTAAACTGACATTTAAACATTAGACAAAGATAACAAGTTAACACAAAATGCAGATTCTAAATAAAGGTTTTTATCATTAAAGGGGAAAAATCGAATCCTACATGGCCCCGTGTGAAAAATACAAATAGCTCAAATATAAATATGCCAGTATAAAACACAAAGTATCAAAATGTAAAGCTTTGTTGTGCAATCTGAATGATCTGAAGGATGATCTGGAGAGGCTCCCACAGGGTGGCTGGGATGGGAAAGAGGGCAGAGGAGACTAACTAAACCTTTGTGTTTACAGTGATCCAAAGTAGGATGGCATGGTTGGCTCCTTCAACTTGAATGGGCTCACAAGGCCTTAAAAAAAGTGACCCCCTCCTCAGAGGCTGGAAGCAGTTTGTTTTCCTTTTTCTAATGGAGGCTAAATCCTCGTTCAGCTTCCTTCTATAAGATGTTTGCGATTTTACTTAAAAAAGAATAAAATAAGACTTAAAGAAAATATGAATATGTTTACCCAACATGAGGGACCATGCTACGCTCACTAGTGTCCACAGTGATTGATACTCTACCAGGTGCACACGGATGGGCCAAAAGACCATCAACAAGAAGCTCAGTGAGAAGCCGACAATTGTTGTACAGTTATTAAGAAATGAAAGAAATATTAAATTCCTATAAATCACCTTCTGTCTTGAATTCCATCCTATGAGGTCATTATGATCAAAAGAAAGTGAAAACAAACTTTATTTCATAGTAAGAATGTACTGAGCTTGAATCACATATGTAGAAGATGAGCATAGAAAAAGAAAGATTTCTTTTCTTTTTAAATCTGTTGTCTGTTGCCTACATTGTAGAGGGAGACTTTGCCTCCACACCTAAACAGGAAAATGAGTCATTTCTGTTGCTCCAGTCAATATTATGGGTGTACAGGCTGTGGTCAGCTGGCCTGTGCTGCTGCTCCGAGGTGCTGTTTCACGGGCTGTCTTGGCGTACTGTCTTAATACTAGATGGTACAAAGTTGGAATGAAATTTTGGAATTCAGTAAATGAAACTAAGCATTTTCAGCTAAACTTTGTATTAATCTCTGCTACATTTATGTAACTCTGACCGTAGCCACTGCCACTGTGCACCAGTGCAACACAGCAACTTCACATCCAGATCCAGAATCTGATTTAACAAATGAGCCTTGCATGTGACCTTTCAATTTTCAGTTTATTCTTCGTCTCCTGTCCTGTCTTTCTTATCTTTCTCCACCTCTGAGTTGGCTCTCATTCTTTTCTCTCACTGGGAAATCTAGCAGCTGTACTTTTTACTAGCAGACAGTGTGCGACAAGCTGCACACAGTTTGTATGCTTGCTGATATCTGTTGATCTCATAGAAATGTTGCATTTGAAATTACCTGCAACTTAAAAATCATAACTCCATCTTTGAGCGCTCCTCGTCTGTAGGGCTAGCTAGATGCTGAAGTATCGTGACCACAGCTTATGGACATCTGCACTAATTCTAGTGTTGACAAGACAAAATGATGAACCACTGGCCCATTTTTAACTTTTAATTAATTATGCATAAATGACATAGTTTTGTCTCTTTCGTCTCTATGTGTGCAACAGCCCCACGGTGGCAGATACATCATTTGGATCGACTTTCATGTGTCACTGTTTAGACTCTAATGTTTTTAATGTTAGAAGGAGTGCATTGACAGGAAAGTACATCTCCCCTCTTAAATCGAAATGTAAGGAGTTCATGTAAAACGCTGTCAGAAAAATAAATACTCAGCTAAAGTACAAATACCAGAAAATTTTACTTAAGTGCAGTTCAGAAGTAGGTGTACTCAGTACTTCACACCTCCGCAAATGACTTTTTAAGCAGTTCATACAATATCACAGTCAATCGTGTTTGTTTTTGACTAATATGGAGATTTGCCGCTATAAGAGCAGTGATAATGTAACTGTGGGATCAAACCCTCGGTGGATATTAAGGGAAATTCTGTGAAATTTAGTTATCACGTTAACCTTTTTTCACTCAAAGTCTGAGTGGTCAAAGCTGTCATTGTGAATATCATCAGTATGCACCATAAAACCCTCTTTTAGTATCAAAAAGCTGTTGTCAGGGTTTAGCAAAGAGCTGAGGTGGCAGTTTTGTGACTGTAAGCTCTCGGTTAAATTAGCATGATGTTGCATTTGCAAAAACACTGAAGAGGGTGAAAAAATCTTTTGGTGATCTAACAGTGCACCGGTTCATATACAAATATGTAGTCAGTTTACTTCAAGGGCAGCTTGTGGGTGTCAAAAATTAGAGAGCAAAGGAGTAATTGATGTGCTAACAAAATGAATACAGTGTAAGCACAGGTTTAAAGTACTGTTGCAATTAAGGAAAATGAGGCTTGGCTGAAAAAGTTACAATACTTTACTATAAAACTGAACTCGCCTGTTAGAAGTTGTTGATAACTATGTGTGGTCTTTGGCACTGAAACTCACGTGCACTATTACAAACTATTCCACCTTAAAAATCGGAAATGTGTGTGTAACAGCTGACCTCTGGAAAGTGTAGAACAACACAAACATTTACTGTCCAATCCCAACCCATCTGTGAGTGAGTGACCAAAGTTATGTCTTTATTGTGTGTGAGGCAGCAGGAAGTTGTTCTAGTCCAAATTATTTTATGATTCAGAAATTGATTTCACACACCAACACAGTCACATCAACAAAAAAGGAAAATATAAGAAAATCATGTGCGTCTGTGCGTGTGTGTGTGCATCTGTGTGTGCGTCTGTGTGTCTGTGTGTGCATCTGTGTGTGTGTGTGTGCGTCTGTGTGTGCGTCTGTGCGTCTGTGTGTGCATCTGTGTGTGTGTGTGTGCATCTGTGTGTGCGTCTGTGTGTGCATCTGTGTGTCTGTGTGTGCGTCTGTGTGTGTGTGTGTGCGTCTGTGTGTGCATCTGTGTGTCTGTGTGTGTGTGTGCATCTGTGTGTGTGTGTGTGCATCTGTGTGTGTGTGCATCTGTGTGTGTGTGTGTGCATCTGTGTGTGCGTCTGTGTGTGCATCTGTGTGTCTGTGTGTGCGTCTGTGCGTGTGTGTGTGCATCTGTGTGTGTGTGTGTGCATCTGTGTGTCTGTGTGTGCATCTGTGTGTGTGTGTGTGCATCTGTGTGTGTGTGTGCATCTGTGTGTGTGTGTGTGTGTGTGCATCTGTGTGTGTGTGTGTGCATCTGTGTGTCTGTGTGTGCATCTGTGTGTGCGTCTGTGCATCTGTGTGTCTGTGTGTGCATCTGTGTGTGCGTCTGTGTGTGCGTCTGTGTGTGCATCTGTGTGTCTGTGTGTGCATCTGTGTGTCTGTGTGTGCATCTGTGTGTGTGTGTGTGCATCTGTGTGTGCGTCTGTGCATCTGTGTGTGCGTCTGTGCGTGTGCACTGTTGATAAAGAACACTTTAATGATGTACCTATCTCCATGCAGTAATGCTATTAGACCATTCATTTAAGTTGAGCATTACTTGGTTTCAATAATACTTTTATCAGTGAAAATGACCCAGTGTTACACTGAGCTTAAATCAGCCCCAGACTTACGTTGTCAATAGAAAATTGTATGTTTTAGTCAGTATAAACTTTTAATGATATAAGTTTGCTTGTGATAGAATGCTGCATGATGATCATTTCCTTGCTTAGAACTGGTTGTTCTTTTCATTGTTCAGGACATGTTCTGATATTTGTATCTGAGTCTTCTCACAGCGATAGGAAGAAGTCAAACAAGCTGACCTCCCACACACACACTGACCTCACACACACACACACACACACACACACACACACACACACACACACACACACACACACACACACACACACACACACACACACACACACACTTTATGAAATCCTGACAGCAGCTTTTTAACGTAAAAAGCGTGTTTTGCTGTGGTGCAGAGTGTTAGTAAATCTGGCCCTTGGACGTAGCTATTTTTGCAGTTGACCTCATTACATATTTATTTGTAGGAGCTTCTCTTTCAGTGCCACGGGGGAACCATAATAGAAGATGCATGCAGGCAATCAAGATAGTTTTTAAAGTGAGCCAGTGGATTAATAGTGGATGTTTAACACAGTGAGAAATTAGTCCATAATGCACACGAGCAGTCACACAGCTCAGTACTACACGTGACCATGCAGTCTCTGAAATCTCTGATATACAACATTCAGCCTTGTGTCGAAATGCTAGAGTTAAAGGTGTCTTATACACTGTTATATTCAAACATTAATTTCATACTGACTTTATTAGATACGTCAGCAGGTCAAACATACAGTAGGTCTGTAAGTTTGATTTGTCAGACTTTCACTGGATGACCTTCATAACACAAACCAAAAGGAATATCCATCTCCGGCAGGTATCCAGTACACTATGGAGTCACACTCCAGATGATCTAATAGCAATGCAATTTATAAACGGAGTATAAGAGCAGTTTTTACTAGAGATGGACCGATCCGATATTACGTATCGGTGTCGGTCCGATACTGACCTAAATTACTGGATCGGATATCGGAGAGAAATAAAAAATGTAATCCGATCCATTAAATATCAAAAAAGCACCTCACAAAACTTGCGACACGGCGTAACTCCGCTCATAACCGTAGCACGTTGGAGCAGTGTGCTCACCTGATAGAGCGGCTGTGTGTATTTGTAGCCTCGCTACCAAACCAGCATTTCATCTCCGAGGAAGTTATCCCAGAGAGAAGTAAAGCAAGTGTGTAAGTTCATCTCTGAATGTTTGTAAAGCATTCCCACGTTAAGCTTAACAACCGATATATGGAGCGACTGCCTCTCTCTCTCTCTCTCTCTGCTGCTGCTACTTCAATCATGAAACTGATCAATGATCAGCTGATCGGCTTTTCTGTCGCGAGTCCGTCTCTCTTCTTTGTTTTTGGCCCACTTTGCACCAGAAAGAGGAAACCAGCGGCTGAACAACAGCAGCACCTTTAAGCTTGATAAGCTGTTGTTAGAATGTATTTAATATTACTTTCTACACCAGGATCCTTTTCTACTAGCTGACGGCTGGTAACTGTGCAGGGGCGGATCTAGCAAAGTTTAGCCAGGGGGCCGATAGGGCATGAACAGGGAAAAGGGGCACAAAGACATACTTTTCTTTCTTATTCTCATTTAAAATGTCGAGCTTTTAATAAATAATTATCTGAATCTTACACCCAAAGTTTTAATCTGATGTAAAATGTATAGAAGTCCATTACTGTATATAGTAACTGTTAAGTCTAATATACCCTAGTAAGCTATAGTACTTTTTCCTTTGGGAAGGTACCATCTGTGCAGTCTGCAATTCTGTTGAAGAAAGATGTTGAATCTATTTAATTATTCTTGAAAAATAATTTATTTCTGTGCATTTTTTTTCCACACTGCATCAAATTAAAGTTGATTACGTCGATTAAGCATCATGAGGTGGAGGGTGGGGGGTGGTTCCCTATTTTCTTTTGCTGGGAGTTTGCAACCCTATTAGTTAGGTTGCTTAATATTTCTGCTAAGTACTCTTTAAAATACCAGAATAGGGAGGATGGAGCAGGTTTAAGTTTATTAGATTGATCAGTGTTGCTGAACTATGAAATATTTTGGGTGCAGTGTATTTTTACATACAGGTATAACAGAATAGCTTTAGTGTTGTTGTTTATTTAAACTTGAGTATGAACTTATACAAAAAGCAGCAAGATATTAAAAACAGTTTTATTGATTAAAAAACACACTATATCGGATTCATATCGGTATCGGCAGATATCCAAATTTATGATATCGGTATCGGTATCGGACATAAAAAAGTGGTATCGTGCCATCTCTAGTTTTTACATAGGTGTCTCAAGGTCAACTCAGATCAGTTAGAGGGAACTAAAGGGGAATAATCACGTTTAGAATAAAAGAATAAGATTTTCTGTTAGGGACAGTTTGGGGATGTGCCTGGATCATGTGTGTGATCTCTGCATCTGACAGCTTAGGTGGAGCACAGGGTTCATGAAGAAGGTTGTTACAAACTATCCATCCATTTTCCTCCAATTTGGGAAGTCAGGAACGTGGTAATTTGAGATTAAATTTCACTGATACTGTCTACACTTGATAAATGTAAAATGTCTCATTTAGATACTAAATTATAAAATATATAGATTGACAAACAAAGGCTTAATCTGGGGTGTTATTATTCTGAACTGCATCCACCCCCCATGTACAGTGTTGGTGTTTATGGCTGTAGTGTGTACAGTATAAATATTCTCACCGTGGGGAATTGAATCCACTGTCAACAGTGACCGAGCTGGAGTCCATACTGTCCAGTCGAGCAGAATGAGCTGACTGCTGGTTCTGACTGGGCTCTGGAAGGTTCTCTTTAACACCTGGGAAGGCAAGCGTTCTTTCAAACCTCCTCTGCAGATCCCTCTCTTTCTCTCTTTCCAGCAGCCATTGCATGGTCCCTGCTCCACCTCCTCCCATGACAGCAATGCTTCCTCCAGGCTTCTCGTCCTCTCCTTGACTTTTCGCGCCTCCGTCTTCAAGTTCATCATCATCTGATACATTGTAGTAGTCAAAGTTTGCATCTGCAGCACTGGATGTGGGTTCAGTCCCTTGTGATGGAGCAGATGATGTTGCCAACAAAGGCTTAGGAGCATCGAAGGCTTCTTGGGAATCAAGAGCATCGCAGGATGATGACAGATTCGAGGAGGCAAGGGCTGTGGGTTTTCTCAGAGAGCTGTAACCTGGCAAAGGTAGGCTAGGCGGAGGTTTGAAGAGCGTATCTTTACTAAAGATCTCCTTTCGCTTCTCCTGACTAGAAGAGGTGCTGTGGGCAGGTCGTCCATTAGAAAGAGGGAGGTCAGGGATAGAGAGGGGTATTGGTGGCAAGCTGCTGCCCTTAGGTCCCACCTTTGTTAAGTCCTCCCTATTTTCTGGTGGATGGGATGTCTGTCTATCAGTCTGCCTGTCAATACTACCTGGTTTTAATCCATCATGGCTGTTTTTGCCCAGAGTTCCCAGAGGAGCTGTTGATGTGAGAATAGCCTCAGAGGATCCAGGGCATTGGAAGTAATCATCAGGAGAGGCAGAATTAGGCAGTGGTTTTGGTGAATATGCTGGAAGGCTATCCCTGCTCTTACTCTTCTCCAAGTTCCTGCTCCCATCCAGTCTCAGGGAATCCCCAGGCACCTTAGTTGAAGTGGGTGTGGCACGAGAGTAGTGAGAAGAGTTCTGATTAGCTCGCAGGGTGCCATCATCAGTATAGTAACGGCTCCGGTCATCATAATAATCAGGTGGTCCAATCAGTCCAGCTCCAAGCGGACCTTTAGAGTTGTCCATTGATCGGGAACGTTCCTTGGCCTTGTCACTGCGTTCATTTCTGGATTTCCTCTCCTGGGTGTGGGAGTGTGAGCGGTGGACCTTAGAATGGTGGGCTGATTTCCCGTGACTTGGCTCAGGGAAAGGCATTTCTGTGCGTCGCTTGGCAAGTTCTCCGGACACATCCCACTCTGGAGTAACGGGCAGGTGTGAGGAGTCAAGAATGTTAGGGTTGCTGTGTGCCAGGTGAAGTCGGGCCCTTTGCCGCTCAATGGCCACTGCCTGTTCCCTTGGTGACCGAGCCAGTGAGCATGAGTAACCTCTATAGTCCCTTTCGGCCAACTCTAAATGGGAACTGTCACTTGGCTCACAGCGAGTAGTCCTTGTCTTACTATGCGAGCGGCCAAGTTTGGTCTGAGACTGCTTTCTGTGTCTACCCCCACTTCTTCTACTTCTGGAGCTGTGATTGGCCGATGACGCTTTGCTCCTCTGAGCACGCTCTTCTTCGAGACGCTTCATGACTGCTGTGTGTCGAGCAAGATTCTCCACTGTGAGGTCAGGATTGATTCTACGGATGATCTCCATCTCTACGTGGCGTGGCAGCTGGCTGGGTACGTCCTCATCCCGTAGTGGCCATTCCTCAGGGGGGAACTGTGCAGAGAAGGTTGCAAGCTGCTTGGCCTTATCTTTCTTAAAACTTAAGCGAAACAACTTCAAACCAAACTTTCGACTTCCCGTAGCACTAGCTCCAGCTTGTTTCTCTATGTCTGCAGTTCCTGCTACCCCTCCTCCTGCTGCGCCCCCACCTCGGTGCTTGTTTAGTGTATCCGTTTTGAATGGGAACCCGAGTGAACTGCGGCTCTTTTCAGTGTTCCCTCCCGCTTGCTGAGGGGGTGTTTGTGGGGAGTGAGGTACTGAGTACGCCTCCCGGTGGTCTTTGGGGGATCGCCGCTGCAGGGTGGTGTGGTGGCTAGGGGGGTCGTCTCCACGATAACTATTGTTGTAAAAAGAATCCCCACCTCCCCCGCTGTGATTCTGGTTGGACTTTGGGTGCGTTCGTTCTCGCACACCCCCGGAGGTGGAAGGGGTTATGGTGCCAGAGAGAGGGGAGGTGCACTGTGTCTGCTGATGCTGCTGCTGCTGCTGGTTCTGATGTTGGTGTCGGTCAGCAGAACGCTCTTCCAAGTGATACCACTTGGAGCTAGTTCGGATTAGGCTTGGAGTAATGAAATAGGTTTGAGGAGTTACGATAAAATATCCATCAGGTGTTGGGTAGATCTTCCGCTCACGGACCAGCATGTTCAGAGTGTGGCGCAAAACCTCCTCCGTTGGTGTAGGTACACCTGACCAAAGACAGAGACATGAAGCAGTAAGTCCACTGGCTCTTTACAAAGACCTCATTTAAACCCCGCCCTCTAACACGATTAACTAAAAAACAAACATTATGTAGAGCTACATCCAATACTACTGATATTTCTATAGACTCTATAGTTAATTTCAGTAATCACTTCCTCCAAATCATCAACATGCCTGTTAGACCCGAAGTCTCAGAAGCCTGCTCAAAGAAGACCTATTATTGATAAATGCTTCAATCTTAAATATAATCAAACTATCACTACTGAGCTACGTAACACATGCCTTTAAGGTGGGAATAATTAAACAGCTTGATCCAGCTGTCTTAACTAATTATACGCCAAGCTACAAAGTTCCTTTTAACCCAAATATTCTTGAAAGAGTAGTTGTCAAACCGCTAACTGATCTTCTGTAGAGGAACTGTTTATTTTAAGGGTTTAAGTCGGGTTTCAGAGCTCATCACAGCACAGAATCAGCAGCGAAGATTACAAATCATGTTCTTATGGCCTCTGACAGTGGAGCCAAAGTCACTGCTTTTCTCTAAAACCACCCATGGTTTTAGAGAAAAGCAGTGAAGTAGCTGTCCCTGTCAGCTCTTAGGAACCGAATGCAGTCTTCTACAGATCTGCACTCAAGGTTTGGAGGATGATATGCTAACGGCTCTCTATCCAGACAATCTGGAGAAAACTGCACAGCCAATCCGGTGTCACAGGGCTGCTCTGAGTAAACACCATGAGTATTAAACTCCATGAGTGTTTGCCCATTGTTAATCATCAACATCATCATCAGTTTAAGTTTATGGACTGGCAAACAGCACAGGAAAATCTGTTTACTTTTTTTGGGTTACAAAAATATACTCTAGAGTGAAAAGTGATTCTATGTCAATCCTCATGGGATTTTTTCTGCAGTTTTTTTAATTGATTTTTCTTCTTTGTTCTACTTTGTTGCTTACTGTTACTTTTTCTTTCCATAACTCACCCCTCAATCTCCATGTTTCTCTTTTCTTTTTTAGCATCTCCTTCACTCACTCCCTCTACCAGTCTGGAGTTATTACTGTCAGTTACATCATAGCAGCTTTTCACTGCATCCAGACTGATGCAATACAAGATAGACCGCATGCACAGAAACACTGAGTGTTTGTTCAGCCACCTCAATCGTGCTAAGACGACGACCAGGTAGTGAGAGTAATAAGACACATACTGAATCGCTTGAGAAATCTCTTTGTTGAATTAGGAGGGGTTTAGTATGTTATGGTTCAAAGAATAATGTTTCATAATGCATGGTACACAATATGATGAACATTGCTGAAGCAGTGTGGGATCGTCTTGACAGAGAGAACAAAAGGCAGCCAACATTCAAAGAAGAACTTCAATAAGCCCAGAAAACTATTCCTGAAGACTACTTAAAGAAATTACAAGAAAGCTCACCTAACAGAGTTCAGCTGAGGTTGAAGAATAAAGGTGGTCATACCAAATATCAATTTTCAAGCTAATTAGAACTGTACAAACTTTTACTGCCTTATACACTACCGGTCAAAAGTTTTAGAAAACCCCAATTTTTCTAGTTTTTATTGAAAATTATGCAGTTTAATGTCTCATTGCCTTTTGAAATGAAAGCATAGAACAAATAAGCAATTAGAGTGAAAAAAATAAATTGTGGAATCAATTTATAGACTAAACTTCTGACTGATCAGAGTAGCCTCCTTTGGCAGATATAACAGCTGAACACAGCCGTGGCATTCTTTCTACAATACAAAATCAAATATTCTCCCATATCTGTAGCAGAAGTTCCCATAAATGTGAACCTTGTAGGCTGCTTTGCTTTCACTCTTCTGTCCAGTTCATCCCAAACCAGCTCGATGGGGTTTAAGTCTGCAGACTGTGCCGGACACTCCATGTTTCCAAGCTCACCATCTTGTTCTTTTTTCCTGAGGTAGTTCTGGCACAGCTTGGACTGTTTGGGCTCCTTATCCTGCTGTAGGATGAACCCCTGACCAACTAGGTCCATACCAGAGGGTGCTGCATGGTGCTGCAGAATGCTGTGGTAGCTGTTTTGGTTCAGGGAGCCTTTGATGGTGAAGGAAACTGTGCTCACTGACACCTTGACTTTCTTTGTCTCTTTGTAGGACAGACCTACATTTATAAGTGTTATGATGGTCTGTCCCCCTTTCATTGTTAATTGCCTGTTTCACACCATTTCTGTGCAAACACTCTACTTTCTGCAGTACAATACTGTTCAACTGATGCTCACGAGGTTATGGTACCACAGTGTGCTCCAACACTGCTTTTCTGGTAAGTAATCCAGAAAAGTTGAAACACCTGTAAGAATTAGTAGCACCAGCTTTCAAGGCTTGATCAGCCTCCATTGCTGCAGAACAGATTTTCCAGGTTTGTCGAACTCCAGGCCTCGAGGGCCGGTGTCCTGCAGGTTTTAGATCTCACCGTGGGTCACCACACCTGAATCAGATGATTAGTTCATTACCAGGCCTCTGGAGAACTTCAAGACATGTTGAGGAGGTTTAGCCATTTGAATCAGCTGTGTTGAATCAAGGACACATCTAAAACCTGCAGGACACCGGCCCTCCAGGCCTGGAGTTGGACACCTGTGTGTTAACCTGTGTTGTGTTCCCTGAAAAAGGCCTTTTGTATAATTCTGAAATGTATATTATTTGTCAGTTTTGGGTAACCTCACCTTTGTTTTAAAACTCTGACAGTTCCTTTTGTACCACTTCAAGCTGCTCATTGGACTTGAATGACTTTACCTGCAATAAATAACTGGAAAAACTGGGCTGTTCTGAAACTTTTGACCAGTAGCGTATATTGTATTTCCATTAATGTGTGCACATTCAGTCATTTGAGAGGGTCTCAGAACAGAGCTGCTACTCTTGAACATCAAAAGGGGCGAGTTGAGATGGTTCTGACATCTGATAAGATCCTCCTGGGCGGTTCCAGGGATGTCCTACAGGGAGGAGGCCCTGTGGCAGACCCAGGACATGGTGCAGAGAATGTATCTCTCAGTTGACCTGGGGATGTGGTAGTCTTCTCCTAAATAACCTGGACAAGGTAGCTAGGGAGAGAGAAGTCTGGACCTCTCTGCTGCCCCAGTCACCCAGCCCGGATAAGTGGGAAGAAATACCTGGGTGACGTGTTTCAATGAATCTTTCAATGAATGAGAATGAGATCTATTCAACTCATTTCAATTCAGTTTAATTTATGTACAGAAAAATCATCAAATAACAGTCGCCTCAAGGTGCTTTATATTATAAGGTAAAGACCCGACCATAACCATAATCCAGATGTGTAACTGATTGATTAGAATCAGTGTGGCACATGATCATTCATTCAGCTTCATTCAATCATTCTGGCTGGTTCAGAGGTGAGCAAATGCTAACTGCACTCAATGACAACTTCCTGTTGTGTCCACAATTTTGACACTAGGATTTCTCTCTCTCTCGCACACACGCACACACACACACACACACACACACACACACACACACACACACACACACACACATTATTAGTGTGTAGAGCATGGCAGTTAGAGTTGACAGTCATGGCTTTATTTGTTATGACTTTATTTGCAACTGAATTGTGTGGGTTTGAGATGATTTGAGAAGCATGCAGTGGCACACCTCTCCTTCCTAATGGTCACTTTTTTATGTTTTTTATGCCTTTTCGTTGTGCCTTCCTACAACGCACCGATCACTTTAATTTATCAGGAACAAGTAGACATCGGCCTCAGTCTGAACTCGGACTCTACTTCAGACTGGGCTGACAGTGTCCAACCTGAGATTGTGAGACCCCCGGGCACTCTATAGGTTATTGTCAGGAACAGCAATCACCTCCATCAGCAAACAGCAGAGAGAGCACCCAGAGGGCGTCCATATTGTTGCTGTGGACTTTAAATAAGGCATGTTTGAAATCTGTACATGTGTACAGCCACATCAAGCAGGCCTACATAGCGACACCCCTCCCTGCCTGGGACAATCTGACCAACTCTCTCTGCTCCTCATCCCTGCCTACATTCCCCTCAGGAAACTCCAAGCACCTGGGTCATTAAAACATGGCAAGATGATGCTCTCCTTCAACTACAGGACTGTTTTGATCTGACAGACTGGTCCATCTTTGAACAGCAGGATCTGGAGACCTTTACTCAGTCTGTCCTTTCTATACAGTGTTGTGTAGAAAATGTGACAGTGACAGTGTTTCCTAACCGAAAACCTTGGATGATGAGTGAAGTCCAGGCTCAGATCACAACTTGTAACTCGGCCTTCAGGCTGAGGGACAGGTCTCTGTACAGCACTGCAAGAGCCAACCAGAGGAGGGGCATCAAACAGGCCAAGGTGGGAGGCAGGAGGAGGATAGAGGGCCTCCTCTTCGACAATAACCCCCTCCAGGTGTGGAGAGGCATCCAAACCCTCATCAACTCCAAAGGCCAGAGCCCCCTGACCCCCAACAGCAGCTTCAAATTTGCAGTGGAGCTCAACACCTTCTTTGCTTGGTTTGAGACCACCCCTCCCCAGCCCCCTCTGCCCCCAGTTCCCCATCACCAACCGTCTCCCTCCAGGAACATGAGGTCAGGAGGAGACAGAGCAATGAACCCTGGGAGATTTGCCAATCCCGACAGCATCCCAGGGATGGTGGTTAAAGCCTGCGTGGACTAACTGGCAGGGATCCCCACCAGGCTGTTTATCTCTCCCTGACTCACGCCATGGTCCCCACCTGTCTGAAGGCCTCCACCATCATTCCCATCCCCCAAAACACTGACAGAGACACTGTCAATGACTACATACACACATAGTCCTCACGCCTGTTGTCATTTGAGCAGATAGTGTCTCAGCACACCACCTGCTCCTGGATCAAAGACTTCTTCACAAACCGGCCTCAATCAGTCTGACTTGGCCCCCACCTCTGCCCCGCACTGTCACTCAGCACCGGATCCCCACAGGGATCTCAGCCCCCTAGTTTGGTCTCCTACTGCCAGGGTGTTCTGGTACGCAGGGGCCACAACTGAGAACAGGAAGGCTGCGCAGAGGATAATTAACACTGCCCAAAAAAATCATTGGCTGCCCTCTGCCTTCTTGGAGGCCATTGCTAGATCCTCCTGGCTCAGGAAAACCAGGGCCATCACAGGTGACCCCTTGCACGCCGCCCACCACCTGTTTGAGCAGCTGCCCTCTGGTCAGCGCCTCAGGTCAGTCACGTCCCACACCTCCACACTCATTAACATCTATTCTATTCTAGCTATTACCAAACTTACAGATAGAATAGCAAACTCCCTTTAATTGACTGATTCTTATATAGCGCTTTTCTACTCTCCTGGAGTACTCAAAGCGCTGTATACAACATGCATGCATAATGTTTAAATCTGAAAGAGGACTGCAGCTATGACAAACCTGGCAACCCCAGCAACCTTTTAGTTCAATAATTAGCAACTTTTCCAGCCTCTATAGCGTTTAAACACTTATTTTTAATAGTTATCAGTCTGGTTTTCAAATTTTTTCTAGAACTGCCGACCAAAGCAAAACAAATGTCACGACACATTAACAATCTGTGCCCCATCTGCAAGGACCCTGTGTCCATCAGTGGGGCCTGGTCCAAAATTTTGGAAACCACTGCTTTAAACTAATCAAGAATAGCCAAGGAGACATCTTGTTGATACATTTGATCAACAGCAATGATTAAAACTGGCTTGAGATGATGAGAAAGGTTAGCCCATATCTGGAAATACTTTTGTTACAACAGTTGGAATGAGCAATAATAATAATGATAATAATTAAACCACAATAAAAAACTATTTGAACCAGAAAGCTCACATGGTCAGGACATTGATCGGTCATATTACCTCTATTGGGCTGTGCTATAAAGGGTTTATTCTGCTGTTAAACTTTTTCCTTACCCCCCCAATTTTCACAATCCAGATTATCTTGTATCTATCCTGAAATCATTCCATACTGTGATGAATCTAACATTGCTGAAGCCTCACTGATATGTACTGGTCTTGTCCCAGTCTCAGTCAGTTCTGGACAGAGGTTTTTCACACCCTGTTTAAGATTCTCAATGTGAGCCTACCACCTAATCCCTTAATGGCTGTCTTTGGTGTGGATGAAGTGTCTCTGCTGGACCTTAAGACAGGCGCTATTGTTCTGTTCCTTGTTTGCCAGGAGGGCAGTTCTAATGGAAGCTGCCCCTCCCTCTCAGAAAACAGTGGTCATATGACCTCACATCTTGTTTAAAACTGCAAAAAATAAGACTTTCACTTCAACACTCTACCAGGAAATTTCAAAACATACCAGGTCCTTTCTTTAATGCATTTCAAAATGTATCCGAATTTTTCAGCTACATTCACTTTTGCCTGTGTGCAACTCCCTCATGTCAGGTATGGAGATACAGTGTGCAGATTTAGTGTGCAGTCACAACACATTAAATGTTGCCAATTCAAACAGGTTATTAGGACTGTGAAAATGTGGTAATAACAAAGTCTGATGTCTTGATGCATTCTCAATCATCCAGATACAGAAGCCCAAAAAGTTGATTCTGTTCATCTGGACGTAGCGTCTTCAGTGGGAGAAACGTTTCATCACTCATCCAAGTGACATTTCTTTAGTGTCTCTGGTGACTGAAAACGCTACGTCCAGATGAACAGAATCAACTTTCTGGAATAAAGCCTGATGGATTTATTGACTTGTTTATGCTCTGCCCACCTCTGCTGGTCTTGTATTTCTGGTATTCAACAGGAAAATTGCAAAGATTCACAGTATACACACTCGTAACATGGTTGAGATGTTTTTTTCCATTTCTTCTGTACTTTTAACGTTTTAATTTATCCAGTGTTATAAATGCTGATGCTGAGGTTTCCCCAAATGTCTAATATCAACCAATTATACTGGCCAGCTGAAAAAATTGCTGGGGCTCATAAAAACATGTCACTATAGGAATATATATATTAAATATATTATCTAATTTGATCTAAAGTGTTTCAAACAAATTGCCTATAATAATAATGTTAAAGAGACTATGAATAACTAATAAATAATAACGCAACAGCAATTTTTTCTACATCTCCCTGTAATTGTTGCATGTGCAACACAGCAGAAGCCCATTATGAGGATGTGTGGACCTCAGGCCTCATGTACCATGTGCAAATGGGTTGCAAACACTGTTTCTCAGCTAGTATGTATTTAAAAAAACAAACCTGAGTCACAGGGAATTTGCTGGCTGATGCGATCATTAGACCAGACATGGGAATGTGTGCAAATTTCCCACAAATTCTCAAGTTAATAAGTCAATAAATCTCTTGTATGGTAACTTTGTGCATTTTTGAATTATAAAAGTTTACCATATTACAAGCCAAAGGTAACATAAAGAAATACATAACTAAAATAAACATTTACTTTCGTCCATACCATGATCTGAGGAGACAGTTACATCACAAATAAACACTTTACGCTTTATTTTAAAAGACATAATGCAGATAAATCCAACATTTTTGACTGCTTAAGAAGCTGATTAAAGTAAGTGACTCTTCTCACCACAACCCTGCCCATAAACAACACTTTCCGAGCTATACCGGGAGTGTAGAGAGACAGCTGTGTCATACTTTACTACCTCATCGGATCTCACTGTCCACCTCGTTGAGACAATAGACAAATTTGGAGCATATGATATAGTCAGGTCATTCTGTGTGTGCGCGCAAACTGGTGACAAAAGAACACTGGAAAAAAGTGGAAATAAGTATAACTGGGTTTCAGGTTAACTGTTTTACACCTTAACTGGTTAGATTTGTTTACATGTTCCAGTCAGGAAAAAAAATCTCAGCTCGTGCAAAATGCATATGGAAAATGGAAAATGCATATATTATCTTTTTATTTTGGATGTTTACATTATTTTATTTTGCTCACAGGAGCAGAATTATTTCACAAAAACTACCTGGGTCAAAATTATTAGCCCCCCTGATACCAATAGTCAATTAGTCAAGAGCTTGCAGTCATTTGTAGTAGTGTTCAACAAGTCTCACACACGAACCTCTTGGTCTTCAGTTCAACCAACAGATTTTCAGTGGGTTTCAACTCAGAGCTTTGTGTAGACCAGTAGATAACATTTACTTTGGTTTTCTGAAGGTAGTTCTTCACCGTGAGCAAAGTGTGTTTTGTGTCATTGTCATATTGGAGGTCAAAGTGATATAAAACTTGGGCGGTCCTTATCGTTCAAGTTTGGATCCTCTACCAGAGGCCTGAGAGCTTGAGGGTCTGGTATCTTAGCTGTTCCTAGGACTGCACTCTTCTAGACAGAGATCTCGGATTTTGTTCTTGGGATCTGCTGGAGGAGCCTCAAGCTCCCAGGTCTCTGGTAGAGGACCTGAGCTTGAAGGAGAAGGATAAGCACCGCCCCACAGGGGCGAGTGGGGCTATATCACTGACACATTTACATTTTTAAAAGGTTAACTGATAACAAGTTTGGGGTGGAAAACCTCTTGGAATTGCATTTAGAAAAATGCCAAATATTGCACAGGCAAATCTTTGACACTAGAGATAAAATGATTTATCGTCACCTTTAGAAAGCAAAAGAAATATCAGACACTTCAAAATCTACTGTGAGTGCTTGGATAGATTAAGGAATAAGAAGGTGATAAGAAGGACAGAGTTACTTGAACCTGTAACTGTGATTGAGTAGACAAGAGTTTACAGACAGTGCTGACTGAGGCTGGTGTTACCTGGAAAACATGTCTGCAGGTGTTCAGTTAAGGCCTCCTGAGTGACAGGCTTATGGGCAGAGTTCATAGCAGAGATAGCCAATAACAAAACCTCTCCCAAAGGGATGAACTGTGATTGGCTGATGGGGGACATACTGATCGGTGACACATCACCTGTGAAAAGACAGAAAACGGTTAAGTGACAAGTTTCCTAAACTGCACAATACAAAACACAGCACATCTCAGAAATATATCAAATAAACAGTCATGTGTCTTGGCCAGCTCTTCAAGCTTTATGAAGTCCTGTTAAAATGTGTCTTTAGGCACTGTGTTACCATCCTGTCACCAAAACAGATCATTTATTCCAATTTTTTTACTTGAATCTGTGAAGTATTACCAAAGATAACACAGTTTGAAAAGTATTTTTACACCATCAGGTGAATCCCAACGAGCTATTAGCCAAAAACTTGGCCTCTCTCTGCAAAGTGTGAGGTGTCTCTTTTAAACACTTGAGGAAGCGGGACAGCTGGAGGCCAAAACAAAAAAAATTAAGCAGCAAGCATAAAATCTACCTACAGCAGAAGAGTATCTCAAAGTCATGCCATTAAGAAATAAGAAAAATCCAGCAAAAACCTTTAACAGAAACAGAGAGATTTATCTGCCCCTTCAGTTGATCCATTTGCTGTTGACCAAAAACTTGTTAGAAATGGTTTCAGCGGATCAGCGGCTACCAAGAAGCCATTCTTAAAGAAGGGAAACAAGGAGAAGAGCCTGCGGGGTTCCAAAATATCCGATTGTTAAGTGACGACGTATAAATCCTGTTTCCAAGTCCAAACTACTCTGCGTTTATTAAGGCTGTTGTTTTTTTTAAACATGTTTTAATGCTTTGTATCTTGCTCCATTTAATCTAAACAAGCCACTAAAAAAAGTCAGTGATCACTGTGGGCCTCTTGTTTTTTTCTTTTATTACCACTGTTCATAGGCTGTATGTTTTAAAGCTCTGTTTTTAAAACATTACAACGTAACTATGACATTTGCAGAATACTGAGATGTAAGTAGGACCAGAGTCTAATCTGATTAATGGCCTTTCCATGGATTTGTCAGATCATTCGGACAACGTTTAACAGAACAGAATATAGAAACTAGAGCTGGGCGATAAAATGATAACGATATGTATCGCGAAATAACTTTTTCTCGATAGAAAAATTAAACTATTGCGATAGGCCTCATCTCTCTTGTCCTCTTAAAAAAAAAGAAAAGAACAGCCAATCCAAATTAAGTAGCGCAGAGCCGAACCAATCACAGCCGCAGCATCATGTTACGTGACTTGTTACGTACAGCACAAGTGCCAAGGCGCACATGTGTATTTGTTTTTGCAGCCGTGCAGCCCGGGTAATGAAGGAAATGAGTTTGCCGACAAGAGAAAAATCAACCGAGGCGTGGCGAAAGTTACGAAGAAAAAAACAGATGATGGTTCCAATGCCGGAGAGCTTGTCGAACGGAAGGGCCACAGAAGTTCCGTAGTGTGAAGGTATTTCGGCTATTTCAAGTCTGACAAAAAACAGAGTAGCGCAAGCAAGTCTGGAAATACAATAAAGCGGTGCATGCTCAATCTCTGACTGAAAGCGCTGATTCATCATTCGGCTTTTGTCAGACTAAAGTAACTGTTAAAACTGTTTGAAAAGCTAAGCTATACAACAAGGAGAGATTGAGAATTTCCTTTTAGTTCTCAGTTTATTTAATGTTGACAAAAGTTAGTCAATTTTGTCTGTTCTTCTGTAAAACGACCTAAGATTTATTTTTAGAATTAATATTTTGTTTCTAAGTGGAATTGACAATTTAGTCTGTTTGTTTGTTCTGTTTTGAAACTTAAACACTTTAGCGGCTGCCTTTTGTGTAGTTTGCAATATTTGCCTTTATTTATCTGAAACTGAAGTCTCATGTTCCTTAAGTACATCTACCCTGTTGAACTTATTATGGGAAATAAATATTTAAATCAAAACAAGCTGCTGATTATTTCAAATATAGTTATTTGGCTTATATCGTGATATATATCGTTATCGCCTGAAATGAAAAAAACATATCGTGATATGAAAAAAATCTTATATCGCCCAGCTCTAATAGAAACTGTACTTGGATCTCACTACCCAAGGAACCTCTGGATGTGTGTTCCTGCTGAGAGTTTGAGCACTAGTAGTCTTTGTCCACAGCAGAATTCTCACAAAAAAATAATAGGGATTTAAAAAAAAAAAAAAAAAGACTACCATAATACAGATTAGAATAACATACAGGGTGTCCTTGTCCAAGGATGACATGCAGACCGGAGCAGCTAGGGATCGATTACATGGCTCTGCCTCCTGAGCTACAACAGTTAGCAGTTAGCTATTCAAGTTGTTTACATAAAAAAAAATAATACAGTAGGATAACTGTAAGTGGAGAATTATTTTAGTATTCGCTTAGGTAGTGCAAATAAACAAATTAAAATAACTTTTAGGTTATTAAATCACTACAGTACCTGCCTTTAAATCCACAATTTGAGTGACATCAAATGCTTAATTCACGGGGTTTATTGATCAGGTCCAGGTCAGGACATTTTTTCCACACCAAACTCATATCTGTGTCTATATGGACCTTGCTCTGAGCAGTGATGGGCAGTCATGTTGAAAGGGATTTCCCCTAACCGTTTCAACAAAGTTGGGAGCATGAAATTGTCCAAAATGTCTTGGTATGTCAAAGCATTAAGAGTTCTTTCACTAACTAAGAACTAAGGGACTGAGCTCAACCTTTAGAAACAACTCCACATCATAATTCTCCTCCACCAAACGTAACATTTGACACAATGCAGTCAGACAAGTACTGTTCTCCGGGTAACTCCACACTCGAGTGTGATTCATTACTCCATAGAGCATGTGTTCACTGCTCCAGTGGCGACGTGCTTTACACCACTGCATCCAATGCTTTGCATTGTGCATGGCGATGTGAGGCTTGGATGGAGCTGCTTGGCCATAGAAAAATATTCCATGGAGTCCTACGCACTGTTTGGAGGTGTGTAGCAATGTAACTCTGCAGAAAGTAGGCGACCTCTGCACACTATGCCCCGCAACATCCACCGACTCCTCTGGGATTTTATGTGGCATACCACTTTGTGACCTGAGTTGCTGTCTGTCCCAACTGCTTTCACTGTGTTATAATACTACTAACTCTTGACTCTGGAATATTCAGTAATGAGGAAATTTCAAGATTGGACATGTTTTTAATAATTAAATCTTGTTGAAACGGGAGATTTACTGACCTGACGCAAGTCCTCATAAAAACCTGGGTGTTGCTCTTCAAGATGCTTTGCCAAGTTTGTTGTGCTACTGTTCAGGGGTTCACAAACACGTCAGTGGGAAGAATTTGGGGTTCAGAATTCTGCCCACTATCACATGCAATGACATTCCAATCTCCACCGAAACAGAAATGTAGAGATTAGAATTGATAAGAATTTAGCTATTCCGATTCCATTATTGATATCACTTATTGATTCAATTCTCTTATCGATTCTCATTGGCTCCACTTTACAAGTCCACACCATCTCCAAGCATATCAAGGACATTACATTTGTGCAAATTAATTGCATGGTGTGTGGTCAAATGTTTGTCCATGTTGGCAGTAGTTACCCCTTTTGTTGTGACCAGTGTTGGGGTCATTACTCTAAAAAAAGTAATGTATTACACATATTACACTTTTCTTAGTAAATACTTGGCAGTATTTTTCTCCTCACAGGAGAGAGTAATTTCTACATTACTCATTACATTACCTTTGTGTTTCTCCATAAAATGACCTGACAAGCATAATCTCATAATTACCATTTAACAAAATAAACCTGAGACAGTCTCACACACCAACACAAATGCCTATCCTAATGAGGACACACATACACTCTTTCTCGTAGATATGAACACAAAGCAAAGAGAAAAAACAGCACAAAGAGACTTCATTGCCACATTGGTCTGCTTTAGAAACATGAACAGGTAGAAAGGGAGACTGCATCCATTTGTTACCCGTTTAGGATCAGGGTCTGGCTGTTGGGCTGGGGTCAGTGCTCACCCTGCTTTAACATCACTCTGGTTTCTTGGCTAGCTTCATGTCAGCATGCTGTCTGCACAGAGGCTTGCAAACAGCTGAAGTGTCTGTTTCTGTCCTGGATACCATTCCCACTTTACCTTTACACTGTTGTCCTTATGTGCAAAAACAAATTAAAGTACTGTCCACATCTCTACAAGAACCACTTCTTCCCATCCCTAACCACCAACCTTTCAATTAGTAGAAGCCTTGATCTACTTCCTGAACAGAGTCCACATGTTTTAAGAAGGTGCACCTCAATCATTTATTTTCAATCTTCTGCTTTTGGCAAATATTCTACCTTAAAAATGTGTCTTTTGTCACTGGAGCAGCTAACATGACGGTAAATGTGTTTCTCTACTGCTTTCATAGGCTGGCTACAACACAAGATAGCACTGTGGAGTGTCGCTTTAACAAATAAAATAAAAATAACAATACACTTAGATCACTACTATGCAGTTCTACTAATTCTACTAGTTCTTTTTATGAGTACTTCTTCAGGTAGTAGTGTTTATGTGCTTGTTTGTTGTTTAACAATTTCCACAATTTCCACAACTCCTATCAGCACTCCTATCACTAATACTGTTTTCTCCCATGACTACTATTGTATTTTCCAGAAGAATGAAAATGACTAGCATAGCAGATAACTAGTTTTAGCCAGATCACAATGTATTAAAAGAAATACATCATTAATTTTGAGTAAAAGCATCAGCCTTCCCTAATTGTTTTCAGAAAATGCATCTGCTGTAGTTTTTGGTCCAGTCTGGGCAATAACAATCACTGGTAAAGATTAGCCATTTTGAAGTAGCTGCTGTTAGCTTACAGCTCTTCTCTCTTCTTGCTACTTCAACTTTCTAATAGCAGACAGGCAGGGAGACAGAGCTAATCAGTAAAATCAGAGGACAAATCATATACAGGAGACATCTTCAGAGAAAAACCAGGATGCTAAAAAGAGATCAACGAGCAGCTGTATGAAGCAATGTAGCTGGGTAAGAAAAGAGATGGTAGTACAGAGCAAATTACTGAACACTGATTGTTTACTGCCACCACAGTCAGAGACACGCACAATCAGCCAGCCTCCTTTGTCCACAGCACTAAACCACACCCCCCCCCCCACTTCTAATGCTCTTTATAAACCTCCATTATCCTTCTTGCAGCATGTATGCCTTATTCCTTATCCGTGTAATCTTGTCCCATCTAATTATTCTATAATGGTAAACCATGCTATAATGCTACCTTTCATAAGGTAGCAAGTTGTGAATAGGCCAGTGATAAAAAATAGGGGGAGATAAAAACAAATAGATAAAGTAAAGGGAGATTCATACCTTAGCTGATATTATCCACTTCCTTCTGAAAATTTAAATCCAGTTGGAAAGCTGCGGCCTATGGCTTCTAACGTTAACGCAAATCTCTCCCCTTGCTGCCTCACACAGCAGTTCATCCTCCTTTTACCTCCAAACACACACACTCTGCTCCTCCCCCTCTCCTCTCTTATTACACAGGCATCATGCTCCTCTATTCTACTCACACAGGCACAGCCCCGCCCCCACTCTTCACACACAGTGTTCAGTCAAAGGCTACCCACAATCCTCTGCACCACACAAAGACAAGGGGGTGTGACCAATCACACACTGCCTCACTCTGCACCAGTGTTTTTTAGCCCTTCCGTCACTGCATGCATGCTGACATTCCAGTTGTGGGCGGGCTACTGAGAAGGTTGCCATGACAACGTATCCCAAGTTGCTCTTTGTTGCTAATACTTTGCAGCAGACATTTGTTGCTGTAGAAGTGCAGACATAGAAGTCTGCTCTGCTGTGTGTGTGTGTGTGTGTGTGTGTGTGTGTGTGTGTGTGTGTGTGTGTGTGTGTGTGTGTGTGTGTGTGTCCTACATCAATCCTTAGTGTCCTAACTGGGTCACACCAGAACCCAGCTGCAGTACTGCAGCACTGACACACACGCACACATACAACTATTCACTCAAAGTCAACTCTGAATAAACTACAGAATAGCTGCTTACACATACACCGACGGTTTCAAAGTTGATATAGATAAACATTTCTAAGAATGATCGTCACAGCTGGTAAATTCAAAGTAGCCTTCACTACAAGTATGAAACTAATATGATGATACCAATTCTTTACCATGATTTTGGCTTCCCACAATTACATGAACATATTAAGAAACACTGAAAATGCATGCTCCTCAACAGAATACAACGCAGAGGCAAATTAGGTGCTCCATCACTGCCTGCACGGGGGATGCATGTCAATCCCAGTTCCTGCATGTTGCAATGTGAAGTTCGCTGGACTTGTCTGGACAAGTAACACCGCATTAAGACATACAAGAAAAGTGAAATATCTGGCACAGCAGAAGAGCTTGGAAAATCAGCCATTGTTTGGAAATACTTTGGATTCAGCAGAACTGACCCGAGAAGAAATGATATGCAGAGCGTTGTGGAGCCATGTCTGCACCGCCTGAAACTTACTCCACCACCTGAAAACACACCAGCATATACTGCAGTATAAAATGATGCCAAGAAAATCAATGTAGTTGCTAATACAAAAGCACGCATACAGCACTTCTGTGCATCCATCCGGCTCGCAGAGACACAATGAAATCACCAACCAATCGCATTCCATTGACCATTCCGATGTGTATAAATGTTGATGGCATATTTTGTGGATGGAGCCTAATTGGGGACAGAAAGTAACAGCTGTTGCTACCAGTGTCATCACTTCAAGCTGATGACACCGGCTAGGTTTAAAACTAGGTTTGTTTGGGGTCGTCCGGATACTTAATCATTTACCGGTGCCCATTGATAAACTAAGTTTTAGTAATGGGAAGACGTTTCCTGACCTGCACTCACTGTCGGTTCAGTGGGTCAAAGGTCCGACTGGCCTAGGTTACAGGGGCCCGACATATTTGTGTGCCTTGTTAAAAAGGAAAAAAACCAAAGGAAAAAGGAAAAATTTGAAGCTTGCAAATCTTTAGATTCTTACAAACTTTATCCTATGCAGTCATTTTAAGGACATCGAATACTGATATTTGTCAGCTGATTTTTGTGTGCTGCACCTGCTGAGCCAGACGCATGGACATAAAACAGAGCTGTACAAGACGTAGGCCATTATCAACAAGCTAAACTCCATACTGACAGGAAAATGTAATTGCATGTCTGCGTTAGTATTCCTTATTTTTAACAGTAAATCAGCTGCTGCTACTATTTCTATGTAAAAGGTTTATGTATAATGTTTCAATGATACATCACTTAACTATAGGTTACATTATAGGGGTTAATATCTCATGCTGGACCTGTAATTCTGTATGTCCTATGTCAATTCCATATAAGAATATTATCTAGACTGTTTACATTATTAATCTGGAGTAGAGATTAGGGCTGTTCGATATAACGATATATATCGGATGACGATATAAAAACGTCTATCGTTTCATTTTACGCTATCGTTTGTTTCGTGGTGTCGCAAAATAAACTGTTTACGGCAATATTTTTTCATCATTTTGATGGTCACTGTAGTGGCTATATTAATTTCCTAAAGTTCTCTCTTTCTCTTATATTTAATATAACCACACTACAGACGGACAAGCGCTTGTTTTTATGCGTTGTCGTTAGCAACGACGACGGTAAAACCACCTCGTGTCCGCTTGTTTATTTTCCACATAAACCTTTCACAATAAAGCTCAAGATCCTGTTGAGACTTTTCAAAATAAACTGAATCACGTGAAAGATGCAGAGTATTTACGGATGAGAAGCAAAAAAGAGCCGCCAGGTGCTAAAAAATAAACCTTAGACTCAAACATTAGAACAGGCTTTTCCCCGCAGCACGCTGTGTAATAAATACTCACAAAGAAAACGGCGGCCGTTACAACCTATGTCTAAAAATGTATTTCATGCATCAGTTAAAACACTCGACGCCCAGCTGGAAACACTTCACGCAAGTCGAGCTGCCCGAGATTCACAAAATTTACAGAAAATGTTACATTTTTGTGATTTATATCGTTATCGGACGATAGATGTCTTAATATCAGGATATGAGATTTTGGTCATATCGCACAGCCCTAGTAGAGATGGCACGATACCACTTTTTTATGTCCGATACCGATACTGATATCATAAATTTGGATATCTGCCAATACCGATATGAATCCGATATAGTGTGTTTTTTAATCAATAAAACTGTTTTTTTAATATCTTGCTGCTTTTTGTATAAGTTCATACTCAAGTTTAAATAAACAACAACACTAAAGCTATTCTGTTATACCTGTATGTAAAAAATATACTGCACCCAAAATATTTCATAGTTCAGCAACACTGATCAATCTAATAAACTTAAACCTGCTCCATCCTCCCTATTCTGGTATTTTAAAGAGTACTTAGCAGAAATATTAAGCAACCTAACTAACAGGGTTGCAAACTCCCAGCAAAAGAAAATAGGGAACCACCCCCCACCCTCCACCTCATGATGCTTAATCGACGTAATCAACTTTAATTTGATGCAGGGTGGGAAAAAAATGCACAGAAATAAATTATTTTTCAAGAATAATTAAATAGATTCAACATCTTTCTTCAACAGAATTGCAGACTGCACAGATGGTACCTTCCCAAAGGAAAAAGTACTCTAGCTTACTAGGGTATATTAGACTTAACAGTTACTATATACAGTAATGGACTTCTATACATTTTACATCAGATTAAAACTTTGGGTGTAAGATTCAGATAATTATTTATTAAAAGCTAGACATTTTAAATGAGAATAAGAAAGAAAAGTATGTCTTTGTGCCCCCTTTTCCCTGTTCATGCCCTATCGGCCCCCCTGGCTACACTTTGCTAGATCCGCCCCTGCACAGTTACGTCAGCTACGTAGAAAAGGATCCTGGTGTAGAAAGTAATATTAAATACATTCTAACAACAGCTTATCAAGCTTAAAGGTGCTGCTGTTGTTCAGCCGCTGGTTTCCTCTTTCTGGTGCAAAGTGGGCCAAAAACAAAGAAGAGAGACGGACTCACGACAGAAAAGCCGATCAGCTGATCATTAATCAGTTTCACGATTGAAGTAGCGGCAGGAGAGGGAGAGAGGCAGTCGCTCCATATATCGGTTGTTAAGCTTAACATGGGAATGCTTTACAAACATTCAGAGATGAACTTACACACTTGCTTTACTTCTCTCTGGGATAACTTCCTCGGAGATGAAATGCTGGTTTGGTAGCGAGGCTACAAATACACACAGCCGCTCTATCAGGTGAGCACACTGCTCCAACGTGCTACGGTTATGAGTGGAGTTACGCCGTGTCGCAAGTTTTTTGAGGTGCTTTTTTGATATTTAATGGATCGGATTACATTTTTTATTTTTCGCCGATATCCGATCCAGTAATTTACGTCAGTATCGGACCGATACCGATACGTAATATCGGATCGGTCCATCTCTAATCTGGAGTAATCTTTACCACTTAGGATCATGCTGCAAATATACAAATAAACATATGCTGCTATAATTACTTTATTCTCTCTTTCTTAAAGGCATTGCACCCAGTGCAGCTGTTCTTACCAGTATGGATCTCAGTGACACAGATCAGTGAAGAATCAGACACCGAAACAGATCAACCAGAGCCACTTACATCTGTTTATAGACAGTTTAGGGGCCTTCCACACAATATTACACGGGAGAAGAGCCATGAGGTGCTGGACAAAGTTAAAAGGAGGGCTTGGCACACAAACACAGAGAAGGCAGAATAACAAGCACAAACATTCACCATTTTTGCACAACTGGAGATGCTACAGACAACACCAGCAACAGGACAGATCACCTTCAAGTTCCACACATAGTTTGGGGGACAGAAAGGAGGATGCTGCTAGAAAATGCTCTACAGATGAAACGATTTAAATCAAGACGAGGTCACTAACGAGGTTAACAAAAGTAAACAGGTCGTGAACATTGTCCATTTTTAATGTGCAAATTTAGAGCAGCAGCAAAATTATCTGTGTACTTTAGCAATTGACATTGTACCTAATATATTGGTTTTAACTCACTGAATATATATATATATATATATATTTTTTTTATAGCCACTGTAGCTGTTTTTATTGCTTTCTGCTTTTTTTTTTTTGACTCTTGTAGCATTTATTCCACTGACAATAAAAGACGTGCTTGAGAAGACAAGCAAAAAAAACCAAACAAAAACAAAGCAACATACTAAACACAACACCATCACGTTAATCTAGCTAAGTGTGAACAGCAGTAAATACTAAATATTGAAATTTGTTGTGCAGCACGCAGGACAGACAGCGCACAATGTGCTTTGAAGTAGCAGCTAAGAAAGGTGTAGTTTATGTCTCACGAACAGTGAACACCCGTGTGCACACCTGTGTGGATCAACACGCTTGTATACAAAAAAAGGTTTCCCCATGTAACGGTCTGCTAGAGGGTGTGGAGGCCCATAGCCCCGTCCCCAGGGCATGAAGCAGGCATGGAGGAGATCCAGGCTCCAGACATCCAGAGGCCCCAGAGTGTGAGAGCCCAAGGAGGACCACCGGAGGGCATCCGTGCCACCTTCCTGGGAAGGGCTGAGGAGATCCCCAGGCGAGGGGTCACCCAGTAGCCACGGAGCAGAAGCCAGAGGGGCTGCACCGGCGTGCCCGCCCGGCTCTGCCGGCAGCCAGCTGTGCCAGAGTGAACCGAGTTGCAGGCCCGAGGGCCCCTTTTGCCCGGAAGAGGCCTGACCGGCGACAGGCACCAGGCCCCGCCAAGTAGCCACCGGGAGTGAGCTGGTGCATACCTGGCGCCCAGCCCGGACACCAAGAACCACCAATGCACCAACCCCTGAGGGCATCAGTTACCAGCAGGGAGTGTGGTGAGGGAGATGAGCCTCCACACTTGGAGGGCCTGGGAGTACCCAGGGAGGTGGCGTCTAAGACCCGACCTGACATATAGACACAGACAAACAGGCACACACAGACATAAACATGCTTTCCCACCCTCATGCACACATATACAAACACTCAGCACTCACCCAGCGTGGGGATAGACATACATAGACATGTACACACAATCATACTCCCCAAACATACTCTATGCCCTGGGTCCAGGTACCCTCGCCCCCAGAGGGGAAACGGCACCAGACCCAAGAGATGTGACCCTTTCCCCGGGGTGGAGGCAAGCAGACCGCCCCAGGCTCCGCAGCAGCAGGGAGGCCAATCGGACAGCCAACACCTCCTCCCAGCCCCTGCCCGATGGCTAGTAGAGAACGGGGTGTGTGAAGACCCCATACCTCCCTCCTCCCGCTCATGTGTAGTGTTGCTGCGTGTTGTTCTAAAGTGCATTTAAAACAAGGGAGGGCATGGTGCTGCTGCCAGAGAGCAGCAGGTGTTAGCACGGCCCCTCCCGAGAACCCTCAATGTCTACATGGATTTAAAATTGAGAGGTGGGCACCGGCGCCAGAGGTAGGGTTGAAAACCCAGACCGTCCTCTGGACGCCGTTAACGTGGTCACCCTCAAGGCCCTATATATATATATATGTGTGTGTGTGTGTTATGAGAGTGTGAATAATGTGGATGTCTAAGTTGTGAAATAAAATTGAGGCACAGGTGGCCAGAAGGGGACAGAGAGGGGGGGGAATGCCTCCCCTGCACCTTGGTGACACACCCGCACCCCAAGGCCCTACCTGTGTGGGTGGGTGTGGTGGAGCGGGAAGAGGGAGGCAGCTCCTTAGGGCCAGCTCCCCGGCTGACCCCAGTAGGCACCCCCGTCCTCTAGTACCCACCAAGGCAAGGGAGCCCAGGCCCATCCAGACCGGGGCCTATGGCAGCAGCACCGCTAAGCCCCACAGGACCTGGGGAAGCCCACCCCACCCCACCGCAGAGGAAACTATACCCACCCCAACATTCAATCATCTCCAGACTACACAAGACAACAGACACCCAGGTTAGGTTTATTCTCCACCTCTCCTGTGTCTCTCCCCACCTGCAGAGTGGACTTCTGCAAGGATGGAACAACCTCCCTGCCAGTTGAAGAGCCCCCAGTTGGGTCGATGCACCAGAGGCCCCTGCGCCAGGGCTGAGCCCCGTGCACCCACCCGCCCACAACCTCGGCGACACACCGGCGAGGACCGAAGCCCAAGGCCCAGCCAGAGCCCCATCACGGAGACGAAGCACCCCAAACCCCAAGCCCCCGCCTGCCCGGATCCACTCAGGGGCAGCCAGGCCACCAGGCCAGTAACCTCGTCCGCCAGTACAGACCATCCCCAGCCCGCTGCACGCAGCCACGAGGAGAACACCCTCTAAGGCGACCAGAGCCACTAACCAGGTTATGACCACAACCCCGGATTGAGCCTCCAGGGACAACGTCTCTAGGGGTTCTCCTGGCGCCCTAAGCCCATCCCAACCTCCACATCAACCACAATAGCGAAGGCAGGACCAAACCATGACCCCCACCCCACTAGGTGATGAAGCCGATCAAAGGAGCCCAAAGGGATTGATCAAATGTGGTGGCAGAGGCTGTATCAAGACTAATGTGATCTATTAGATGGTTTTATATTGATTAGAATTAAGATTATTTTTATTTTTCCAGTTAAGGAGGACCATTTTCTTGGCAATGCATAGGGCTGTAAAAACAATGTGGGCTGTGTTTATTTCTGCAGTGACCTCATCCAAGTTGCTCAGCAAGCACACTAAAGGGAGGCTGGAATGTTACATTTCAGACACTTTGATAAGTCTTCACATATCTCACGCCAAAACTTCTGCACTGGTGGACAGAACCAAAGAGCGTGGATATAATTGTCTGGTGTATTGCCTTGACAGTGTGAGCAGTTGTTGGAAGATGTAAAGCCCATCTTGAACATCCGATGACCTGTATAGTGCACTCTATGTAGTAATTTGTATTGTATTAATTGCAGACTGGGATTTTTAATCAATTTAAAGGTTTTTAAGCAAATCTGAGACCAGAAGTTTTGGTCTAAGCTTACTGATAAATCTGCTTCCCACTTTGCAATAGGAAGGATATTGATTCATCTATTTTAGAAAGTGTTCTGTATATTTTAGATAATAATTTGGGGATTTAAGAGTAAGAAAGTGTACCGCACTTGGTGGTGTTTGTAATTCAGCTTGACTGAGGTAAAATTTCTTTTTACTATGGATTTAATTTGTTGATATTCTAAAAATCTTTTCTTGTTGATCCCATATTGTGTAACTAGTCTGTCAAATGGAATAAATTCTGTTCCCTCTAATATATGTTCTAAGTATTTAATTCCTTTACAACTCCATTCTGGAAAATTAATCATATTATTGTTTTGTAATGTGTCAGGGTTGTTCCAGATAGGTGTACGTTTGCATGGGATTAATGAAGACTCTGTCATTTTTAGAAACTCCCACCATGCTGTCAGAGAAGAGCTGATGTTGATGCTTTTAAAGTATTTATGTTGTTTGATGTTTGAGCTGATAAATAGTAGGTCTGAAATTTCTAGATTATTACATAGTGCCTGTTCTACATCTAGCCAGAGCTCATCTAAGAAGGTGTGTTTAAACCATCTAGAGATGAACTGAAGCCTGTTGGCTAAAAAATAGTGATTAAAGTTAGGCAGATCTAATCCTCCTTTATCCTTGGTCCTTTGTAATGTTTTTAAGCTGATACGTGGGGTTTGTCTTTCCAAAGGAATTTAGAAATACATGAGTCTAGAGATCTGAACCAATCTTGTGATGGCTTATTTGGGATCATTGAAAACAAATAGTTTATTTTGGCAAGACCATCATTTTATAGCGGCAACTCTTCCCATGAGTGATATGGGTAAAGATTTCCATCTAGCCAGATCGCTTTCTACTGTCTTTAAAAGTGGGATGTGGTTTAATTTAGTTAATTCTGAAAGCTTAGGAGAGACATTAATACCTAAATATTTTATATTTCCAGATTGCAGTGGTGTAGGAGAAGAATTATGGAAGGAGCAATTAATCGGAAGAACTGTAGATTTTGACCAGTTGATTGAATAATCTGAGACTCTTGAGAAAGAATTTATCAATTCAATCACCCCAGAGATATTGGTTTGTGAGTTTTGGAGAAAAAGTAACACATCATCCGCATAAAGGCTGATTTTATGTTCTACATTCTTACATTTTATGCCCTTAATTGTTGTAGCCTGTCTAATTGCTGCTGCTAGTGGTTCAATAAAAATTGCAAACAGTGAAGGGGAGAGTGGGCATCCCTGCCTGGTGCCCCTCAGGAGACAGAAGCTGGAGGATGTTTGATCATTTGTTCTGACACAAGCTGTTGGGGAATTATATAATATTTTTAACCAGTTGATGAAAGAAGATCCAAAACCAAATTTGTGTAGAGTTGCAAATAGAAATTTCCAGTTAACTCTGTCAAATGCTTTTTCTGCATCAAGAGACAATATTATGGTTTCAATGTTTTTACTGCATGAGTAGTCTGTTAAATTAAGTAATCTACGTGTATTTGTTGATGAGTGCCTACCTTTTATGAAACCAGTTTGGTCAGGATGAATTAAGAGGGGGGTTATTTTCTCTAATCTCTTTGAGAGAGCTTTGCAGATTATTTTGAGGTCTACATTTATAAGGGATATTGGACGATAGCTTGAGGCAAATACAGGGTCTTTGCCTGGTTTTAGTAAGAGACTGATATTTGCAGAGTTCATATTTGGTGGTAGTCTGCCATTTTCTTTGATTTCCTGCAACATTCTGTAAAAAACTGGTGCTAGAATCGTCCAGAATTCTTTGTAGAATTCTGCAGGAAAGCCGTCTGGACCTGGAGCCTTATTATTGGGCATACTTATCAGGGCTTCCTGGAGTTCACCTGGCGTCAGTGGCGAATCCAGTGCCGTTGCTTGGGTGTCTAATAATTTTGGAAGAGTTATGTTGTCCAGAAACTGATCAATTTCATTTTTAGATGGGTTTATTTGTGGTGTATATAAAGTTTCATAGAAATCCTAAAAATTTTGTTTATTTTTTAAGATCATATATTGTATTCCCAGATAAATCTTTAACAGCACATATAGTTGTTTTTTTTATTGATTTTTAACTGGTTAGCAAGAAATTGTCCGGATTTGTTACCGTGTTCATAATTTTGCAGGCGAAGTCTTTGTACTAAAATTTAGTCTTTTTATTAATAATTTCATTTAATTCTAGTTTTGTTTTATGTAAATTGTTTAATATTTCTTGATCTTGGTGGGACACGTAGGCTTTTTCTAAGGATTTGATGTTTTTTCCAGTTCTTGAATATTTTTGTTTTCTTCTTTCTTCTTATGTGATGAGAAAGAGATTATTTTACCTCTCATCACGGCTTTCCCTGCTTCCCAGAGGACAGATGCTGATGTTCCAGGAATGTCATTAAAGTCTAAATATGAAGTCCACTCTTTTTTAAAGTATTTGATAAACTCTTCATCTTTGAGCAGCGATGTATTAAATCTCCAGTTTTTACTTGGTGTGGTATTATTCTTCTGCATTAGTGTTAAAGATACAGGAGCATGATCGCTGACAGCTATAGGATGAATCTCAGTGTCTGAATATATTTTTTTAAAAATCATTTACTAACCCTTTCATGCATGAATTATGACAACCAGGATTTTTTTCTTGAGTAGTTTTATTCATCTTTAGGCATGAAAACTTCATTTTTTAAACATGTACTTTTCAATGTGTTTTTTACATGTCCACAACGTACGGTTTGACTTATGAATTTGACAAACGAATAAATAATATACACTGTGTGTTGTGTTAATGTGCAAGTATAGCATCAACACTGACACAAATACAAGAAAACAGCCTTTGAATAGCCGTCCACTGTAGTGACCACTACGCGTGAAAGGCAATAATGTCGCTTTTTCCCCACATTTTCTGTCAAAATGTTGTCATTTGACAAAATGATTATCAAATGCAAACACTGATTTGTGAACATTTGACATTTATTGTGTATACTAGCAAACATAGTATTAAAGTTAGTCAAAGAAAAAAATTCAACCTTATTAACTTTTATCCAGAAGTATACTGTATTTTGTCTCACTTTTAAATGCAAAGGGGACATGTTCTACTATTCAACTGTAGAACTATCCCACATGTCTGGGCTCAGACAATCAGATTATTGGGTTTTAAAAAAATCTGTGCAATCAGTTATACAGCAGAACTGATTATATTTTCTTTGAAAACATTTTGGCATTTTTCAAACCAGTTTCTTTAAATGCTGGAGATGACAGTGTCTGCTTCATTAAAGCTAAAGACAATGCTCTTATTACTGATCCCCAAAAGCGTAGTTTCAGAAGCTTTATGGACTTTATGAACCATCTTTATCTGAAATAAAGAGATGACAACATGTATGAGAGGAAACTTCTGCTGAAAAATACCAACTCAAAATCTTTAAGTGATCATCAATGTTTTATTTCATAATACAAGATGTTTGCAACAGTTCACTAATCAAATAACCAAGATTACTGGACCCTAATTAACCCCTAACAAACTCTGGTAACAGTGTACAGCTTGTTATGTCTCATAATCACAAAAGGAGGAATTTCAGAGCTCAGACGTGTAAAATTTAGTGTTGTACTAGTAAGTTTTACACTGTCTGAAGAGTTAGGGTGTGTTGTTGAGAGGATGGTGCAGGATCCCAGGACAGCAGCAAGCGAGGACTTTAGCTTGCTTTCTTATTCTGTTCACCCTATAATCAAAATAAGTAGGGACAAGGACATATTATTAGGGACTAACTTTCTATTTCCACACACTGGCTCTGTGTTGTATGAACAAAGATGGAACAAAGACTGGACCTTCTGCAGCCTCCCCTGCAGCAGATACTCATCATCATATTGCAGCCCCAGCGATCTGTTAGGCTTAGCTAAGTTTGTATGCCATTACTTTGTGGCGGTTTTAACGCTATGAGTCGCGTTAAAACCGACTCATAGCATCTAAACATTTACATGCTATGTCTGCTAACATGCAGCTGTTGCTAAATTTATTTTATAGTGTTTACCATGATAAAACAGCCACTGAGAACACTACCTAGGCATTTCCTGTCAATACAAGTTCATAACTACATGACTGATTTTGCTTTTCCCTATAATAAACTGCAGAAACCTGAAAACTTACCTGATATAAAGTAAGCACTGCAAAGACAAGAATTTCTCTGTCCAGTCAGTCCGTTTGATGGATTGCAACCATAAAAGCCTGCGGATGGCTTCAAAAGGCATCTCTGAAAATGGTATTCTATAAAAGTGAACGCCACTGATTTCTGTTCTAACAGCCATCTGTGCAACAGGACAGTTCTTCCTTATTCTGACTATCGCTCCAGTTATACCTATTGTGCCTATTTCCAGTGTCTCTCTGCACACACGTACAGAATGACGTAACTAAGAAAGCAGTCTGTCATATTATCACTCGTGTTGAGGCACTCAGTTTATAGGTTATCACCTTTTTAATACGTAACAGTTTAAATACCTGTACTTGTTCCAGAATAATTATATTAATACAAACCAAGGCTCGCAAAATTTCAAAATCTCTGGTAACCCTTCGGGCAGGCACTCTTCAGTTTTAGCCCAAAATAAATTTAAGTAGCCCGAATAAAAAAGAGAGCAATTTTTTAATGTTCTGTTTCCGTTACAATATTATACATTAAAGTATAATATTGTAAAGGAATAATATAATATTATACATTATACATTAAAGTATAATATTGTAACGGAAACAAAAATTTATCAGAAAATTGTTAAAATACAAATCACAACAACTGTATAAAAATTACAATCATCAACTCAAATACTTGTTTCTAATTGAACAGAAATTTCTATGAACTTGCAAGAACTGTGTAGAACATGAATCAGTCTGTGTCAGATCCTGAATCTGAAATTTCCACTGAAGTCAAGGGTAAGAGGTAAGGGGAACCAAGATCGAGGCCATTTGCTTTTGAAGTTTGCAAAAACTGCTAAATTTGGCCAATGGTGGTTCACTCTTTTGCAACATAATACGCTTTTGAAAGATTTTCAGGACTTCTGTTTCTGCTTGGTTTATTTTTGCAATTGCTGTTTGTTCTGGGAAAGATATTGCAGACTGGGCAATAATGCATTTCTTGCACTTCTCATGGGTTCTGATGGGGTCTTTCTTCAAATTACTGGTCCCAGTTACAAAGGCGCTTGTCGACTCAAATGAAATGAAACTCACGACACACCCGGCAGAACATTATGTATTTAGCTCGTCATATTCCAGCCACATAAATTCTTTTGTCCATGAAACCAAAAAGCTGAGCTTTCTTTTTGCCTCATAGTCTGATTTGTCATAACTTTTCCGTTTTGTGGTCGGCTTTTATTTGGCTGTGCCTCCTTCACCCTGACCTGTCTTATTTGGCTCAGCAGAACTAAAATTCCAGCGTAAATCCTGCTGCTTTTACACAGGTACTTACATAACGGTCAGCGATTCTCTGCGCAATCAACCTCTCACGTGTTTAAGCTTGCTGTGGGAGATTTCACTTGTCACGCTTGAATAGTAAGCTAATGAGTGATAAGACGACGTCAGAGGAATTGGTGCGCAATTAATCGTCACTCACCCATCAGTGCTGCCGCTCTCTACACACAGTTCGCACGATCGCAAAGTGAAAGTGAAAGCAAAAAACAAGCACAAATTCAAACGCGATTTCAATATGTCACATAATGACAGTGGCTCATCGATGCCAATAACATAATTACTCAGCTACATTTGCGAAAGAAAATGCAAAATCATTGACAGATTTTTTCTTCCTATGATAGCCCGACGGGCAGGGCTGAGATGGATTTTGGTAGCCCGACTGGAAAAATCGCTAGCCTCGGGACGTCGGGCTAGCGATTTTGCGAGCCCTGCAAACACACACACACGCATCATAATCATAATCATGCAGCCCTGGTATAGAATACGTAGGACAATAGTCTTGTCCTGTCTTCCTTCCCTCACCCCAACCGGTCGCAGCAGATGGCCGCCCCTCCCTGAGCCTGGTTCTGCCGGAGGTTTCTTCCTGTTAAAAGGGAGTTTTTCCTTCCCACTGTCGCCAAAGTGCTTGCTCATAGGGGGTCATATGGTTGTTGGGTTTTCTCTGTATGTATTATTGTAGGGTCTACCTTACCACTACATATCACACAAGTGTTTTTAGTATAAATCCTGCTGTGATAATTTGGGTTATTAGGTTTTGCACACATTAAATACCACATTTAATATAAATATGTATCACTTTTATTCTATTTAAAACAGTTTTAATTTAAAATTTTTAATTTAGTTGTAATTTTAAAACAGCAACTGCTACTCAGTTTGAAATAAATGCAAACTATTATCTAGTAATCTCAGACACATACAGTTGTGGTCAAAAGTTTACATACACTTGTAAAGAACATAATATCATGGCTCTCTTAAGTGTCGCGTTATTTCTACAACTCTGATTTTACTCTGATAGAGTGATTGGAACAGATACTTCTTTGTCACAAAAAACATTCATGAAGTTTGGCTCTTTTATGACTTTATTATGGGTTAACAGAAAAAAGTGATCACATCTGCTGGGTCAAAAATATACATAGAGCAACATGAATTAGCAATTTTGGTGTGTTGTCAGTGAAATGAGCTTCATAGCATGGCCTCTTAACTTCTTGTGAGTGATTACGAGTGACTACAGCTGGTGACTTCTCTTAGGCCAGTTAAATAGGGCTCATTGGATACAGACGCCCACAAACGCTACAATGGGAAAGTCAAAGGAGCTCAGCATGGATTGGAAAAGGCAAATTATTGACTTGAACAAGTCAGGAAAGTCACTTGGGGCCATTTAAAAGCCGCTGCATATCCCAAGAGCAACAGTGCAAACAATTGTTTGTAAGTATAAAGTGCATGGCACTGTTTCGTCACTGCCAAGATCAGGATGAAAACGCAAGCTATCACCTGCTGCTGAGAGAAAATTGGTCAGGAGAGTGAAGAGTCAACCAAGAATCACCAAAAAGCAGATCTGCCATGAATTAGAAGCTGCTGGGACACAGGTGTCATTGTCCACAGTCAAACGTGTTTTGCATCTCCATGGACTGAGGGGCCGCCGTGCAAGAAGGAAGCCCTTGCTCCAAAAGCGGCACCTTAAGGCTCGACTGAAGTTTGCTGCTGATCACATGGACAAAGATAAGACCTTCTGGAGGAAAGTTCTGTGGTCAGACGAAACAAAAATCGAGCTTTTTGGCCACAATGCCCAGCAATATGTTTGGAGGAGAAAAGGTGAGGCCTTTAACCCCAAGAACACCATGCCTACCATCAAGCATGGTGGTGGGAGTATTATGCTGTGGGGCTGTTTTGCTGCCAATGGAACTGGTGCTTTACAGAGAGTAAATGGGACAATGAAGAAGGAGGATTACCTTCACATTCTTCAACATAATCTAAAATCATCAGCACGAAGGTTGGGTCTTGGGCGCAGTTGGGTGTTCCAACAGGAGGGTTAGGGGGTGATGTACCCAAACACACATCAAAAGTGGTAAAGGAATGGCTAAATCAGGCTAGAATAAGGGTTTTAGAATGGCCTTCCCAAAGTCCTGACTTAAACCTCATTGAAAACATGTGGACAATGCTGAGGAAACAAGTCCATGTCAGAAAGCCATCAAATTTAACTGAACTGCACCAATTCTGTCAAGAGGAGTGGTCAAAGATTCAACCAGAAGCTTGTGGATGGCTACCAAAAGCGCCTAATTGAAGTGAAAATGGCTAAGGGACATGTAACCAAATATTAGCACTGCTGTATGTATATTTTTGACCCAACAGATGTGATCACTTTTTTCTGTTAACCCATAATAAAGTCATAAAAGAACCAAACTTCATTTGTTGTGACAAAGAAGTATCTGTTCCAATCACTCTATCAGAGAAAACTCTACAACTCTACATACAGTGACATGAAAACTATTGGACCCACTCCACAACACAAGTATTAAAAGATAACTGTATTTCATGAGCCAAAATGCTAAAAACTTAAATCTCTAGTGTCCAAAAGTTCTCTTGTCCCTGAACAAAACAGCTGGTTATTTTTGTAGAGCTGTTTTGTAGAAGGTGTTTCAACTGCTCTTTTGGAGTCATGACTATATTGCCAAGTATTCACTTATCTGCCTTTATGCCCATGTTGGCTCACCCTTTGCAGCTATAAAGTTTTGACCAAGTTTAGGACCGTGTTTGAGTTTTTGACCATTCTTCCAGAAGCACATTTGTGTCAGTCACTGACGTGGGATCAGAAGGCCTTGCTCACAGTCTCCACTCTAATTCATCCCAAAGTTGTTCTATCGAGTTAACGTCAATCCAGGACTCTGGTATGGAAGAACTTGATTGGTTTGGACAGTCCTGACCTGCACAAACTCAATTATCGTGTCTTTATGGACCTCACTTTATGCACTGGTGCGTAGTCATGCTGGAAAAGGAAGGGGCTATCCCAAAACTGTTGTACAAAGTAGTAGGGAATATGAATTTTTCCAATATGTCTTGGTATGCTAAACTATTAAGAGTTCCTTTCACTGGAACTAAGGAACCAAGCCTAACTCCTTAAAACCAACCCCACACCATAATTCCCCCTACACCAAACTTTACACTTGGCACAATGCGATCAGACAAGTACAGTTCTTCTGGCAACTGCCAAATCCAGACTTGTCCATCGAATTTGCCAGAGGGAGAAGCAGAGAACACACCTCCACTGCTCTAGAGTCCTCTGGCGAGTAGGGAGAGGTTGGCTGGTAGTTTGAGACGGGGCTGGCTTCGTCCAGCTGTCCTGGGGGACATTCATCTCTTCTAGGTGCCAGTCAGTTCTTGGGCACCTGAGGCCCTGTCCTCAATGTGTACTGGGATGGCCAGCCTCTGGTGGAGTCACCTTCCACTTTGGAGCTCTTGCCCATTGGCCGTGGGGGCTCTTCCCGGGGCCTCCTTCTTCTGATGTGTTCCCTCAGGTCTTAAGTGCTTTTGTGAGGCTCCACTTAAATTATACATATATAAAAATTAAAAAATTTAAATAAAATTGACTAACAAGAGAAGCCTATAGAGAGTTCCTCTTGGCAAAGGAAAACAAAGTGCTCTTCCCAGATGAGAAGCAAGTTCTAAAGATGCCAGTGGCAGATGCTATGATCCCATTATGTAACGTCTGAAACATCACAGAACCCAGTCTGAGTGCTCAGAGTAGAAATCTGCTATAGGAATACCTGCCTATTAACCAGCTGCCCAACATTTTAACTTTTACCATGTGACTATTCTAAAGAGCTTGAAGTAGGTATGCTGCAAACCAACAGTGAAGGATAAAATACAGTAAGGTTTTGTGTATGTGTGTATAGAGTGTGTGTATAGAAGAGAAAGAACCAAAAATAGCCCTTGCCAGTGAAGGCTTAGGACTGCAGGGGCTGGCTCCCTAAACTAGGCCAGGGCCTTGGGTAACCTGATGGTTCCAAATTTAAGTTTGTAAAGAGAGGTTGCCAGCTGTGAGAATTGAAATATGTGTGTCACAGATGAGATAGTAAGGACAAATACCCTTTGTATGCACAGAAACACAGGTGTGTGTGTCTGTTGTGAGCATAGCTAAGCAAAGACAAGATGGATCTAAAGTTGCATGGAAGCTGCACGAGAGGAGCTCCCATTACATCTGATTGTGTGTGTCTATATCTCTGTGTTCTGTGTATCTGTCAGGCTTCCAACAGAAAGCAAAGCAAGTGTTAAAGTGTTAAACAGTCACAACCCTAGCATGTATAACAGCAGCCTTTACATAAATTCTGAGACTGAAACGAGGGAAGGAAGTAGAGAAAACCATCAGAGGCAAACATAAGAAAAAGCTACAGTGCCGTCCAAAAGTCTTGAATTACTCTTAATTTCTTTATACTTTGCAAGGAGAATGGGGAATAGATTCACTTTACTGAAACATCTGTAAATATATAGAAATACAGTTTAAGTATATAGGGCAAAAATCTATTCTGTTTTATTTATATAGCTCTAATTCACAGCAATAGTCGCCTTCTGTTCCATTCTCTGCCAGGATTATCCCACACTGCCTCAGTAATGTTGAGGTCCAGGTTCTGTCTGATAGGGCTCCACTGTTTGTCTTTTTGGTCCAAGAATGATTTTGACAATCAGACACATTCTACATGGTTTTGCATGATGGACCAAAATCTCATGGCACTTTTCTGCAATCACTATTCTATTAATTTTGACAAGATCCCTAATACTACTGACTGAAATGCCTCCACTGATTTTTATAAAGGTCACTCACTGCTGTACTCTCCTCACCATTTCTCTACATATTGACGATAATTTGAACCAAAATTTTAAAATTTGGATTTATCACTCCATTAAGAATGCCACTGATTTTCAGTCCAGTTCTCATACAATTTGCTATACCCCTCTAATTCTCTTCCTTAACAATGGCTTCTTGACAAATACCCTTCCACTGAGATCACTCCTGATGACGCTTCAACAAACTGTAGATGGAACAGCTGAAGGTCTTATTCTATGTCACATCTGTGCTGTATTTCTCTTATTTGTAAAGGACATTTGATACAGTGAGTAGCATTGTTTCCCCTCCATGTACACCAGGTTTTTTCAGATAAGGACTGCAATGACTTTTTTTAAAAAAAATTCTAAATAAGGTCTAAGAGAAAATAAAACTCCCTTTTAGTCCAAATTAACTCAAATGAAACCCACAAACCAGCCCCGAACTCAACCACGCTCCAATATGTTCCCCACATCCTGTTTCTTAAACTTTTTGACTCCACTGGACCCTCTTTGGTCACTCTGAATTTCCGATGCTCAGATCCACCCATCCTCTTCCACTTATACAGCGTCACTGAAACCTATACGAAGTACCATAGGGTGAGGGGCAGGGTACATCCAGGGATCTTGTCCAGATCACCAGTCTGGCACAGTCCAGGTTGCCAGTTTGTCACAGGGCTAAGACAGATATAGAGACAACTATTCACACTCACATTAACACCTAAAGTCAATTTAGAAGCAATAATCAACCTAACCCCACTACCTGGGCATCCTTGGATTTGGGAGGAAGTGGGAGTCCATGGAAAGAACCTAAGCAGATACTGGCAGGACAGGCAAACCCCACAAAGAAAGGCCCAGGCTAGCCTTACTAAACATAACATCTTAGTATAAATCAGTGTTTCTCAATTGTTTTCTGTTACGCTCCCCTTAGGAAGTAGAAAACATTTTGCGATCCCCACTCTCCCCTGCGACTATAAATAGTATCATTTGTCTATAAAGTTGTACATTGTAACATTGTATCCTTATTAACATTAAAGAAAATAAAAAAAGAAAGAAAGAAGTGAGGCCAAGCGCTACATACGCGTTGTCATATTTCCTCGTCTTAACTTTCAGGAGACTTTCGTTTGTCTCATTATCTCCGTCTCCCTCCGCCTTTCTTTTAGTCACTGTTAAATATTTTTCTATTTTTATTGAGGGTTTGTTTACTGCACCTCACACCTCCTACTCTGTGCTGTGTGTGTGTGCATCCTCGGTGCAACAAACCCTGCCACCTACTGTACTGGATGTGTAATTACACTTCATTATAGTACAGCAAAAAAAAAACATGTTCCCTGGCATCGCAGCGGGCGCGCCCCACTATTTGAAAAGGACTGGTCTAAATCAACTTTGACAAGATTTGTTAAGTCAGTGGTTACCAAACTTTTTTTGCTAGGCTCCACTTTGTTTTACAAGCAAGCAATTTATTGATATAGCACTTTCAGAACAACTCCCAGCTGAACACAAAGTGCTGTAAACTTGACATGCCAGAAAATAAGAAGAAAATCACAAGAAATGTTATAATTGTGATCAATTATTAGTACTGACACTTCATCAAAGGTGTGAGGTCACAGCAGATGCCTTTGTGTCAAAGTAACTGAGGATAAAACAGAAAAACATGAAGGAGATTTTCCTGGCCTGGTTTTTTATAGCAGATAACCTTAAATATATTCTGCAGAAAAACAAAAACTGAAGAAACCATGAATCAGCATATAAACATTACCCAATGCTTACCCAATGAATTAGTATTATTATTATTAGTACTGTATACTTGCAACGAATAAGCTGTCCTAACATACTCATCTTAAGTAAGCTTTACTTAGTTTTTTTGAGGCATAGTTTTATAGCAAGTTCATCAGATGATCTCATCATCCTATTATGCGACAGGTCACATGATAGGATGAGACGAGGTCTCACAGAGGTTTGACCCAAAGCCTCTGCTGATAATGACCCATGCCATTTTTGACACCTTGGCTTATGTGAGGCACATAATCAATAGTGGGTCAACGACCCTCTTAAGAGACAATTCCTACTCGAGTTTAAATACCTGGGACTCGCCACCATTTGGTTTTCAAACAGAAGAAGCTTCTCAGATCAAGAAAGTCCAGTCGCTTTCCTTCCAAGCTCCTTAAATTAAAGTTATTAAATACTAAATAAGAATAAAGAAAGAAAAACATGAAATGTCTTCTGCTAAAGTTCCCACTACTGGAAACAAAAGAGGAGCAAATGCAAGGTAATGTATGTAAAGTAAAACTCGCCTTTTCTCTATTTCTGCACACACAAGCATGAAGTGCTACATCTGACATAAATTCTAAAAAAGATAAACTGAAGCCATTGTTGAAATGGGCAAATATGTTAATATGATCAGGACAGAATCCTATTTGTTGTGTGGTTTTCTTTGGCTGTCGTGAAGCTTTTAATCCCCGTTTGATGTTTAATAAGAGGTTTGGGAGTGGAGCAGTAGCTGGTAACTACAGATTACCACTTTATTAGAGAATTACTGTAGAATAAAGACTTGACTTTTAGAAAAGAATTAAAGAATTAAAAGTTCTCTCAGTTTATTCCCAATAATCACAAGATTTTAAGTACAACATATTTTAACTGTTCTGAAGTGAAACAGCTTTTACAGTTTTCTCTGTAATAAATGTTTTCTGCAGAAGTACACTTGCTTCTTCATCGAACATTACTGTATGAGCTCACACATAACTTCTGATGATATAAATAAGTAACCTAACAGCATATTTAAAGGGCCCATAGTGAACTACATTTTGATACAGTGACAAGAAGTTAAAATGAGAACTAAACCCAGTTTGCCTGACCACCTACTGATCAGTCAAACCAGCAGGTCTATTGGAATTTGGACAAATTTGAAAGAATTAAAGAGTTTTTTCTCTGTAAACTACCATATTTAAATCAAAAAGTTAACAATTAACACTGCAAAACTATCATTGTCTGTGCCAATCCATGGCTGATAGAAAAGGCTTCTTTAGGGCCAGCGCAGGACTAGCAACGTGTCCCGTGGTAGGTTTTTGTCCCAAAACAGCCGTACTGTAATAAAATATCCAGACATTTCAGTAACACCAGAGATGCACCATCTCTATAGCGTGGCATCCACACCCTCACAAACTAAACCCCTGCCATAGACCTGTGAGAGTGACATCACACCACTGAACAGCCTTAATGGCTTCTTTGGCCACTTTGAAACACAACACACGGGCACAGAAGACCACACCCAGATTAGCAGGCTATATGTCTGGCTCCAACCAGCGTGAAGAGGACCCTCTCCAGGATCAACCCATGCATAATCCTCCTGAAGGACTGTGCCGGGGAGCTTAAAGATGACCCCTCCCACCATTCACGCTCCCTCTCTTAGAGTGGAGGTGGTCGAGGAGGTGGTCCCAGATCATCCAGGCTCAGTCCACTAGACTGCTGAACAGCTTCATTCACCAGGCTATCAGAAGACATAACTCTGTTCACTACACCCCCCCTCTGCCCCTGGACTGTAAAACGATCTCACGCATGTTACATTCATAATGTGAATGCTGCTGACTTATCTTTGGCACTTATCTTTGGCACTAGAGCAGGCCCATATGACCAAAAATATTTGTCATGATATACATTTGAAAATTTGCGATAACGATATAACTGACGATTAGGGCTGCCACAAACGATTATTTTGATAGTCGACTAGTCACCGATTATTTTTGCGATTAGTCGACTAATCAGATCATGCATCCATTGGACGTAAAACGTACAGCTTATTGCACCAGCATGCATCTGCTCTTATATAACTATCATTAGCTTACAGCTTTAAGTGTTTAAGGTATGTGCTAACTAAAAATAAAGACAAGATGATAGTTTATTAAATTTAAATGAAATTTGCAGATTGTTTCGGTGAAGTTTAATAAACTCCTTGCTTTCTAAAATATAACGGGACAGCGGAGTATATTCTCGAGCATCTCACACTTCTGATAATCAGTTGTCTGCTTGACGTTTATTCAGCTGTGTAAAAACTATAACTTTAATCTCAGCCAAACCGATTTACTCAGGAACAAATAAAATACTAAAAAAGCCAAACAATAACATTTTTAAGTTATCTAAGTGACTTATGTATGTTTAACCTGAGTAGCGAAAGACGGCGGTGGGTTTGAAAACGATTTGCCGGGAGTCCGGTGTTCTCACGGGCTCTAGTGAGCCTTGCCCCGGGCTCGCTATTGAGCTGGTGGGTAACAGACGTCTCCGAAAACGTCGGAGCGCTTTTGAAAATATGTGGTGTCTTGATAAACTGAGCAGATATTTGAGGTTTACACAGCTACATTCTCGCCTGAAAATATGTTAAACGTTTATTTTGTGACCCAGAAAGATTAATAAGAGTAACATTAAAACTAACTAGCTGCCGCCATTGTTGGAAACTGAGCTGGGCTGCGCTATGAATTCGGGGACAGAGCTACTTCTTCTTCTTCGGGGTTAACGGCAGCTGGCATCCTTGTACATGTAGTGCTGCCATCTTCTGTTTCAGTCCGTTATTACACTCTTAAATCCTACTACTTATTCCTGCGTCTTTTGTGATCTTAAAAGCTTCAAACGACGCGTCGACTATTAAATCAGTCGTCGACGATTTTGATAGTCGACGTAATCGTGACTAGTCGACTAATCGTGGCAGCCCTATTGACGATATAATTGACACTAGACAAAATACTTTACAACTCCACAACTTTCTTAGTGCAAAAATAAAATAAAATAAAAAAATCAATGTATTTTCACTTCAACAAGCAGCTGTTTTTTATGTGCATTAAAGTTATATAAAAATTTAACAGTGCAAATGCAAATTCCTCGCTGACAGTTTAACCATATGACATTTCCAGTGGAAACTGGCCGACATATCCTCAGCATAACCATGTATAATATCCACAAAACTTAAAAAGAGCTTATACACACACAATACGGTAATATTATGTTGAAGCACAGTAGTATCACTCCGCGAGGCTCCTGCCTACGATAGCCGTAATGCTCCCACAATCCATCAAGCGGTGCGGCTTCGTAGCTTAGCAAAGTCGTACTAAAACATTTGACAGATTTTCGAGCGCCGTGTACATAAAATCGTTTCGAGGTCAGTAAACACAACCAGAATTCATACATAAGGCACACGGGATTATAAGGGACACTGTCGATTTTCAGAAAAATCAAAGGATTGATTTTAAGTGTGCTGTAGTTTCCAAAAAACACGGTAATAACGACGGCCCGCTAGCATGCTCTACCAAAAATAGTGCTTTTTTGTGTATCTGACGGACGAAAGCTAAACCAGTTCCACACCACTGAAGTTGCAGCATTTTTACAAACCAGTTCTGGTTCATCTGTTTCATTCAACGATCCACTTTCGCTCTTCTCATTCTGCGTCGCCGCCATGTGCGTATGTAAACATAGGCACTGCGCATGCGCGTTTTACCCATATTCTATCTCGATATTTCATTTTCCTATCGTTGCCTAAAATTACACCGGTATTACCGTGAACGGTATGATATAGCCCAGCCCTACTGGGAAACCATTTCAACTGTAAGCTGCAAGGCAAAGGCAAGACTGTTGCTGACATGATAAGTGCTTTAAATGCATTTGAAGCCCAGATGAACATCTTCTCTGTGCATTTACAGAGAAATGCACTTTCCCTCTGTGCAGATGGTGCTGAAAGACAATGCTTCTGCATCTGAGACTTTTGACAAAGTTGTAGAAAAGTACTCTCAAGACCTTGATCATCTTGAGTCATGTTTGTCATTCATTTCTAATCCCTTCATGAACGTGGACACAACAAGCATTGCTGAGCAACTAAGTGCAATGTTCAGCTTTATGCTGGACTGGTAGAAATTGAAATTGTAACACAGCAAAATGACCTCCACCTCAAAGCCAAACTTTGGGTGCCTTGTTGACACAGAAAAGTACAGTGGTGTACGCACAGCACCTATGAAGGTTGCCAGCCTGTATGGTTCAACCTGTCTTTGTGAATCAGCCTTTTCTGACATGAACTTCATCAAGAACAAGCACAGAACACGCCTCCCTGATGCACTTCTGCAAGACTCAGAGCTGCAGTGTCAACTTATACCCCAGACTGCAACACACTGGTGAACAGCAGGCAATGCCAGTGGCAACATGGCAGTGTCATGGCAAAGTTGAATTTAATTATTGAAAACAATCCATGTTCGTTGAATGTAACATTGATTTAAAAAACAAAGATTCTGCAGATTTTGTGACAAGTTCAGTAAAATCTGAAAGTTGATTTTTGTATGTTTCATAATTGATAATCTGTGCAAACATGGTGCAGTGCATGATTTATTCAACATTGTTAGTGGCAAGTGAAAATGTTGCAGATTATTTGAAAATGTAAATACTTCCAGAGATTTATAGAAAGAAAGTGTATATATTTATCTGTTTCCTACCTTCTTAAAGCATTGTTTGTAATTATTGTGAGAAATTATTCATTCATCAGCATCTTTACACAGACGAATACCATCAATTATTAATGATAACATATAATTAAAGGTAAATTGAGCAAATTTGATACTTTACACTTCTGAAATAACAAACTGGTAGCCCTGTGCATTAACCAGTCCCAAGAAGTAGCTCTCAGTTTCACAAAGGTTGGTGACCCCTGATTAGCTGATTGCAAAATAAACGGATTAAACACACAGTCAGGTTACTATGATGTCTCGGGTACCTTTTGTCAGTGAGTCCAGTTTACTGTAGAAGACTTCTCAGAATGAAACAGACACCCAGGGTTGGAAAGTACATCCCTGTCTGCTTTCAGTATTGCTATTCCAACCCTATTCCCAAAGAGATACAGGCCAGTTTCTCTTTGACTGCAGCTGTTGATTAAAGCTGTCGATCATTATGTTATGCCGAAGTTTTACAGCATCAAGTTACTAATGAAAAACAAACTTGTGAGAAACATGTACCCTTGATCCAAAATCAGCATTAAAACAAGTACTTCAGTTTTTGTTTTAGTCTGAGCTGTCCTGTCCTCTAACATGGGTATGAAGAGTTATTATAAATGCTCTAAACAACAGAATAATTCAACTCTGTCTTATTTTATCTAGGCCAAAAATGAGACAATAACAAAGTGTATTAGCCAAATATAAAGTGATATTCACATTTTTCTGTCTAGGCGATTTAAAAAAAAAATCATAAGCTACTTGCCAGTAATGACGGGCCTTAAAATAAACACTGGTGCTCAAAATAAAGACATTTCCAAGTGACATAACAGGCAATGCACATGAAAATGGCTTTCAGCGTCAAGGTGCTGAATTAAGGTTCAACAATTGTATGGGATGTCATTACCATAAGTACACAAGACTAGGTGTAGAGGCCTTACCGAGGTATTTAATGGTGAATCCCCGAGGCGGATTAAGAGACCTCCGCATCCATCCCTCCCTCAGCACCTCCAGGTGGTCTTCCTTGCCTTGAATTAATAGCACATGCTCGTCAATCCATCCCAGGAAGAAAGTCTCGGACACGGCCTCTGTAATCCGCTGGTTCCATACATGATGCTGGGTATTTTCTGCTTTAAAATCGGCAAAAATCTCATAGCCGGTGTGGTGTCTCGGGAACTCGTCGCTTTCAGACACCCTGCCCCCTAACGCCTCCCCAGCCCCGACCCTGGATAGCACTATAGCCAAAGAATGGGGAGCTATCTGCAGGAAAGACTCCATTGTCGCATCGGCCTTCTAGCTCTCGGTCGAATACACTACAATCGTTTTATTCATCTCTAACAACGTCAGGCTTAACGGAAAACAAACAGTCCATGTTGGCTAGCAGTGCAGCTACGTTTTGCGGTAGCCGCATAGATTATAGTTGTATTTCATGAAGCTAGTCTACTAGCTGCAGTTAGCTCTTTAACCTTACATGTACCCAATTTCTACATTTTAAGGTCCGTCTTCCTGTTCGGGCGTAATGTAGAGCCCCGAAACCGAACACGAAAATTAGTGTTGATTCATCTCGAGTGCTGTCTACCAGAAGCAATAGATGACATGATTCATTCTCGATTTAAACCTCGTTGTTGCGCCTGAGATCTAGAAATATTGCTACCTAGCTGGATGCTAACATTTTAATCAATTCACCCCGGCAACAGATGCGGCGAGCGCCCCTCTTCTTAGCAACAGACAGCAACGCAGTTTCGTGGGTCAGTTGGCTTTGATTTGCCAACCTTTACGATTAAGGGCTAGGCGTAATTTTCAGTTGTCAGATGATCGTGTCGAGTCTTGCGATACGCTTTAAAACAATACGTAAGAATACAGCTGGATGCAGGACTGTCTCATCCAGGTACAGTGGTGACAGACGTCGCTACGGAGCTACGCTTTAATAAGTGTCAAAACATTCTTCCGGGTACATTTTCAGCTTAAGACTTTTAGTGCCACATATATAGATCTATATATATATAGATCTATATATGGATATATAGATCTATATATATATAGATCTATATATGGATATATATCTATATATATATATATATATTTATGTGTGTACACATATATATATATCTATATGGATATATCTATCTATATATATAGATAGATATATATTTATGTGTGTACACATATAGATATATATGTGTACACACAAATATATATATATGTGTGTGTGTGTGTGTATATATATAGATATAGATATATGTACACATATATATATATATGTGTGTGTGTGTGTGTATATATATAGATATATATATATGTACACACATAAATATATATATATATGTGTATATATATATATGGATAACTATTCTAAATAATTACTGTTACCTTGTTAAAAAATAATTATACTTGAATAATACATATTATAAAAATGAATCCTATATAATTATACTATAGTAAATCTTTGTTCATGACTGGTTAACTTGAAATTAGCAGTTTTGAAACACAAATTTTGAAGCAGTTCAGTAGATCATTTTTATGAATTTTCTGAACGATTTGGGAGTGATTGTAGCCTCCCCGAAGTAACGAATCACAAATAACTGTGTTTTTTGTGTGTCTGTGCCTGTGCACGGATTATGTGCAATATGTGTGGAATATTATGAATTCTGAAGTCCTTTCCAAGCTAATAACACACACATAAACACACTAACTGCCATAAAACTCACATAAAATGTTCTTGTCCTCAATTCTTCCAAGTTTGTACACACTCATTTAGTGCATGATTTGATTTGCTTACACATCCCATCACTCAGTGCTGCTGCTCCAACACCTCTGATTCAAATGACCAGCTGGATGTTATGTGCTGCAACTGTCCGATAACAGACTGATTATTTAATTCAGGTGTTTTGGAGTGGAGAAACAGCCCTACCTAAAAAACCTAAAACAAGCAGTCCCAAGGACCAGAACTTAGAACCGCTGTATTGCCATTATTGCCAGAAGAAAACTGGCCCAACTACACAATGTTGCCCTGAGACAACGAACCAAAATCTGTCTATAAACAACTAAAAATACTTCTTCAATGTTCTCAAACATGCACATATTTTGCTTACATGCTTATTTCGATTTAAACGTGCATAAAATTGATATTAGTCTCAGCAATAGCTAGCACTCTGTCATGCAGATTTGGCATCTGAAAGGATTGCTCCACCCCCGAGTCAAAGGTCAAACTCTGTGCTTCTCATCATTTTACTGAAAACTGAAGGGTTTGTGTCACAAAATAAGTAAATACGTCTTTTTTAAATTAAGGGAGAGTGTAATCACAACAAAACTGGTTTAATTCCTGAGGGCAACACCATGCCATAGAGGGTTATTAGTAATGGGTGTAAATGGGTGAATGTGGTGTGCTCTATATAAGAACCAGTCTATTTACTGATTCGTCAACCTGCATTTGTGGGTTTGTAAGTCAGCCAGTGTGGTTGTGTTGGTCACTCTGGCAGAACCAGCTGATGGGCTTCCAGAAGCTCAAAAAAAGAGTCAGCAGCAGAATCAGCTGTTTACAGGACATTGTGCACTGCTAGATAGATAGATAGATAGATAGATAGATAGATAGATAGATAGATAGATAGATAGATAGATAGATAGATAGATAGATAGATAGATAGATAGATAGAGGCTCATCTGCCTCCTTCTCGCCCTGTTCCTAGTATATGACAGAGAAGCATCCTCCTCTTTCACACCAGCCCTCTGTAAATCCGCTTTCACTACATCCATGAGTAGTCTTCCTCTTTTCCCCCTGCCTGGGAGCTCTATATTCCAGATCCTTTGTCCAGCATATATACTATCTCACTTCTGTACATGTCTCAGTCATCTCAACCTTACCGCGCTAACTTTGTCTTCAATCCACACAACCTGAGCTGACCCGATATACTTGTAATGTAAAGGGTTTGTCATGTGGTACTGAATCTCTCGGAGCTAATATGAACAGTAAGATGGAGACTGATAACTAACTTAGCAGCACCTTTACCCGAGGCACACTTCCACACAACACAACTTCCTTCTTTGGACTTCCTGTCTGACTTCACTGATGAATCAGAAGCCAGGAAGTCTGCAGGACAAGCAACTGAGTAGAGCCAGTACATAATAATTTATTACTGCTTTGAAAGTGCATAATTAAACATTCAAACATGTAAATATGTAAATATCAAAACATATAAACATGAAATATAGAAAGAAATGTGTGTATAATTTGCTCTGTAAACATCATAAACACACATCTATATATCAAATAAACCTGAAGTTAATTCTACACGTCACATTTTTCCTCCCTCACATAAGAAACGTCCCATTTTAACACAGAAGAGGAGAAAAAAAATAAGTTGCAAATAAGAGAACAAAAAAAAAAGTTCATTTCAAAACATAGTGCTTGAAGTATCTGGGAGGCAAAACTTAACATCTTCTGCATCACAAGAACATTGATCGGGAGTTGTTGAGGGGACAGTGTCAGATTGTTGTACCACCACATGGCCAGAGGGAGGAGCAGTTTACAACCTCAGGTCAGGGAGAGGGGAGGTTGGAGGTTGTGGCTGATAAATCAGAGGGGCCGATGAGAGTGTGAGGCTGTGACCCTGAACGTTTCAGCATCTCTCAGGTGTGGATGTTGAAATTTAAAGGGCAAAGGAGCTGATAATGCAGGTCACTGATGGAGCTGAGGCTGTGCAGGTATAAGACAAGCACCTGGTTTGTTCCCACCTTTGGGGACAGGTGCACTGTAAGGCCTAAGAGGATTGTAATGAACAATTTGAGACTTGACCTGCTACAAAGACCAAGATGCTTATCATGGACTACAGGAAACTCCAGGGTGGAGAGCACACCCAGCAGTTTGATGGGACAGAGGTGGAGAGAGTCAGTGGTTTCAGGTTCCTGTGGATCAACCTCAGTGAGGATCTGGAAACAATGACATGTGTACACAGAATAATTTGTTATTTGCAGGTCACTCTGGAATGGTTATTTGATTTTATTTCTCTTCACTTTTCATGTCGCTTCTCTTCTTTGTCTGTACTCGTTCTGTCTGCTTTGCCTTCAGTGCTGGAATTTACCACATAAACATACAGCACAGACATGCACAAACACACAGCGAGCTTCATGCCAACAACAGCCTCGGCCTTCCTGATGTTCAGTCTGTTTGCGTCCTTTGCTTCGACGCCTGCACCCCAGCATGCCACAGCAAAGACGCTGGTGCTGCCAACAACAGACTGATAGAACATATGGAGCAGCTGCTGCAGACACTGAAGGATCTGAGCCTTCGTAGAAAGTAAAGCCGGCTTAGACCCTTTTTGTAGACAGCGTCCGTGTCGGCAGACCACTCCAGCTTGTGATCCAGTTGAACTCCCAGATACTTGTAGGATGTGACTGTTTCCACATCAGTCCCACCAATGCAGACAGGAGAGGGTGGGGACCTGTTCCTGCCAGTCCACCACCAGCTCCTTTGTTTTGGCCACATTCAGCTGCAGGTGGTTCACCTCACACCACCTCATGAAGCGATCAGTCCGTCCTCTGTACTCCTCTTCCCATCTCCACACTTCCAATAACGGCCGTGTCATCAGAGGATTTCTGGAGGAGACAAGTTTCTGTGATGTGCTTGAAGTCGTCCGTATAGGTGGAGCAGAGCGGACAGCACAGTTCCCTGGGTGCTCCTATGTTGCTGTTCAGACTCTCTGACACACAGCTCTGCAGTCTCACAAACTGTGGTCTGCCCGTCAGGTAGTCGCTGATCCACCCGACCAGTGGAGCCTCCACCCGCATGTCCTCCAAATTCTCCGTCAGCAGCCCGGGCTGGATCGAGTTAAAGGCTAGAGAAGTCCAAGAACATTATCTGAACTGTGGTGTTGGGTCTATGGAGGGAGGAATACTCTCTCTGCAGCAGATGTATCACTGCATCGTCCACCCCCATGTGGGGCTGGTATGCAAACTGCAGAGGGTCCTGTGACTTACTCACCAGGGGTCGGAGGTGTTCCAGGATATGGATATGGAGTCTCTCCATAACCTTCATAACATGAGAGGTCAGTGCTACAGGCCTGTGGTTATTTAGTGCCACTGGATGATTCTTCTTAGGCACTGGGACCAGGCACGATGTTCTCTCTCTGGAGGTGCAGGCTCAGGTGATGGAGTACTCCACACAGCTGGCTAACACAGGCCCCTGGTTTATATATTTTCATGCCTGTATTTTTGGTGGAGTAAAGGTGAGACTGTCAATCCTAAGAATACCAGCTGCCAAGCATGGTGGTGGTAGCGTGCTCTGATGCTGTTTTGCTGCCAGTGGCACAATTCACAAAGCGGATGGAGTAATGAAGAAGGAGGACTAAATTCTTCAACTTCATCTCAAATGAATAGCTAATAGCTAAAAACTACAACACAATCAATCTGTATTTTGCATAGTATTATTATCATTAGGTTAGGCTGCATCTATATATTTATTCCTGCCCTGTACACACTGCTGCTGTAACAATGTGAGTTTACCAGCTCTGGGACTGATAAAGTCTGTGTTATCCCAAAGTTAGCCTACTTAATCCTTTAGAAATCACATTTTGAAGTGTAAATTCTTTGTTGTGTGACAAAAATATTTTTCACAGTAAACTTGTATAACTAGTACATATTATTAAAACACTACAAAACAAGAAACTTACCACGTAATGTTGCCAATGTCAGATTTTTTTTCTGTTTCTTCTTCTGGTTTTTTATGACAGTTGTAATTATTTTTTCGTAATGGTGCCGTGTGTGGGCACTTCAAACATGAAGGATGTTCAAACTCACTTTTACATGTTACACAAACGTAATATTTTCTGTTGTTGAGTGATGTCAAAAGTATTTCGTTCAGTATACTCAAACCTTTAAATTAAGGAGGTGGGTTTTTTTATTTTTGTGGTGCACAGACTTTAGTCAACTCAGTGAAACGTGTACATGTAGACAACTTACTTTTTTAAGCTGAAAAAGCTTTTTTGTTAAGTTCTACCTACAAACACCATGAATATTTTTTAGAGTGTATTAATTACTTAAATGTAATTTAGCGTTGTAAAATTCATTTTAACAATTAGATAAATTTTCCTATTAGGTAGCAAATACAGTCCTCAGTATTGTTTGTCCCTGTATCTGTTGACGTTTAGTCTCACAGTGATGTCAACTGACACTTAGTGTTATGCTAGTTGTTACACTACAAACATAAGAGGCAGTGTATTTTTTTTCCTGTTATTATTTAAATCTGTCAGTCTGGTGGTTGCATTTGGTTACCCATAGGTGTGTGTGAGACCATGCAGACAGCAGAGGGAAACCCCGTAGCATATGTTCGTATCACCACACACACAACAGCTGTGTGCATTCTTAATGCCTCGTCGTAGGAGGTTTCCCCCAGACTGTGTTCGGTTAGTTCAAATCAAATCATCACATCACATTACTGGTACACTGGTACAGCACATGTGGGTGAAACTCTTGTGTGGGAGCTTCCCAAGCAACAGTGGTGCTGTCACAGTGAGCTGTGTGGCAGGCAGAGCTTGGACCCAAACGCAGGACTCAGAGACGGAATATCGAACTTAGAGGCGGCAGTTTTTATTCCCTGGCAGAAAACAAACTTAGAAACACAATACATGAGCACTAGAAACAAAACCAACGTTCAAACTAGGAAGGAACTAGGAAGCATCCATTCAAACATTCATGGAACATATGCTTATCATAGGAACCGAAAACACACTCCTCACTCATTGGATGACTTCAAGCCTGAGCTGATACAGAGTTATGTCAGTAGTTTCACTGGTGACATGAATCATGTCCTCCGAATGGCTGCGCAGTTTCCTGAGATTTGGGTGTGAGATTTCTCACCAAGACATGGTCACCTGGCTGAAGCACAGAGCTCCATGCATGTTGGTTTTTCTGTGCTCTTCTTGCACTCCTTCTCATATTCTGCCTCACAATTGCATAGGCCTTCTACATAACTTCTCTCCATTTCTCTGCATAACCAGCGTGTGATTGACTCTTCTCTTCTCCTCTTTTTGAGAACAGCAGATCGATAGGCAAGGTTGGTTCACGGCCAAAGAGAAGGAAGAATGGAGAAAATCCTGTTGCTTCGTGCACAGTCTGTCATGATCCTGAGTCCATGACTCAGTGATTTTGTGTTTGTGTATTTATTGTTATTATTTTCATTATTATTTGTGGGCTGTTTTGGGATGGTTTGTGTTTTGGGATTTTAGATACTGGGTTTCTGGGTTTGTGCTCCCTCTGTTGGTCCCTGGTGTTAGTGTTCCCCTGTCTCGTCAGGTTAATCAGGTCCAGCTGTGTCTCCCACCTGTGTGTGATTTCCCAGTGTCCCTCTGTGTATTTATAGTGTGTGTTTGCCTCAGTTCCTCGTCGCGTCGTCTGTGTTCATCCTCTGTGTTACCCTGCATTACTCTGTGAATCCCCTGCGTGCTCTCCCTGCTGTCCTCCCTTCATGTTCAGGTTTGCTACTCTTTGGTTTAGTTTCTCCCAGTTTAGTTCATCCTTGGTTCTGTTTTGCCATCCCCACTTTATGTTCAGTATTCTTAATAAATCACCCTCACATCTGAATAAGCGCTGCATTTGAGTCCTCCTTCCACACGGCTGCTGCCCCGAGTCGTGACACAGTCGAGTTGTAGGCATGTACTACTTTGTTCAGATGGTCTTTCTATCTTAACATCTGAGACTCGTGAAGTGTCCGCAGCATACCTAGCAGTGTCCTATTGAAGCGCTCTGCAGGATTGGCCGGTGGGTGGTACAGGGAGGTACGAGTATGACTGATACCGCAGTAGTCTTGGAGCTTGCGGAAAAGATTGTTCTCAAACTCTTTCCCCTATTCATGATGTATTTTGGATGGGAAACCAAAGTTCATGATAAAGTAATCAAAGAGCTTCTTTGCCCCAGTCTTAGACTTGTCCTTTCTTGCGTATGCCTGAGCGTATTTGGTGAAATGATCCACGACTACGAGCACGTTCCTCACCTCCTTTGCTTTTATCCAAATGCAGACAGTCAATGCACATCATCTAAAATTGTGCCGATATCTCTGTGCTCTGAATTGGTGTTCTGGTTATTCTGTTAGGCGTCTTCTTCTTTATACAGTGACAGACCTGGGTGACATAGTGTTCCACTTCCTGCCTCATTTTAGGCCAGAAGAAGCGCTCCCTGGTGAGAGTGACCATCCTGTCTGCCTCTAAATGTCCCATCTCCTTGTTTAGGTGTTTGTAGACCAGGAACTAACTGCTGTCTCTGTGTGGTCTCTCGCCTCAGAATGCCATCTCCATCAATCTGCAAATGGGGCCACTGCCAGAGAAGGCACTGTTAAATCCTCCCAAGTCTTTCATCTTTGGGCTGAAGGAAGGACAACACTCGGTGTATAAATGCTCAATCAACAATCTCTTTATTCCATACCATTCTCATTATTCCATACAACACTTTGACCATAAAGCATCCGGAGGGGAGATGAGCGCGTGAGGGTGTCCGCCTGATCTCAACGTGTCGGACCGTTTCTCACATTCTTAGAGCTTCAGCCCCCCTCCAAAGTCATAAAGCCTAAACATCCACATTCTTTCTCTCTCTCAGTGAGCCTAAGTTATGACCTCGGCTTCCTGTGCAGTATGTTCTGTTCTTTCTAATCAGACAAATAAGGCCACGATTCTCTGAAAACAGTATTTCTTATAACTCAGCAGTATAATGCATCATAAAACAATATCATTCATTCACCATAAATCAGCAGTCTAATGTAATACAAATCAGTTTAATAAATGTAATAGTTATCCCCTTCTTCTAAGTCAGGAGAATAATGCAAACTAAAACTACATAATAATTTCACAATCTTTAGTTAGGGGTATAACGTGGCATAAGATAATATAATAATCTCACAGTACCTGACTGCCTCACTCTCCACCATCATGTCTTTGTTTCAGGTAGGCGTGTGTTCTTTTCAGGGACAAAATTCGGTTGTATGAATTCAGCTAGGACGTAGCAAGCGACGCTAGTCATTCGTAGCTCATCCATCTTTGCGGTGAAAAACTCAGAAAATCAGAGCTAACGAGACAAGGGGAAGCAAAACCAGCCACACTGCACACAGGACAGGGACTATCAAAATAAAACAGGAAGCACACTGAACAAAAGGGACACGGGAACTAAACCCAAGAACTAGAAATGACAGAACAAAGAACTAGAGAGTTAGAAATACTGAAAAAGAAACCTAAACACTAATAGTGACAACAATGATGAACTCAAAGGTCAAAAAACAGAACAAAACTCAAAACACCGACTCAGGACCGTGACAGGTACATAAAATACTAACATGTTTCCTTTTGTCCTACGTGCCAGGATGGTAAAGAACAGTTCTCAGAAGAAGTGGTAAACATCGCAGTAACCAGACGTGCAGCAGTGTCTCTCCCAGCCATCGCTAAAGTTGTGATTGAAGGACCAGCTGTCCTGGAAGACCTTAGTGTGCCCAGAGCGTGGGCCTTACTGATGGGGCTTATATTTGCTCTCAATCTGAGCTACCCAACAAAGTAAAGAACACTCTAGAGGGATTCCAGAAGGTGTTCCTTCATGGGCTTAAAGCCAGCCCACGGGTAATGTCTCTTAAGCAAAACCTCTGTCATAAAACAAATGTGATTTTATCCTGCAGTATTCAGATGTGCTTCTTCTTGTGTTCTCATGCAGTCTTAGACGAGTGTAGTTTTGAGACGTAAGTTCATAATAAATGTAACCTTATATTTGGATTGTTGCGTTGTTGAACATCAAAATGTTTCGTCATTTCCTTCATTCTGCAATATTTACCAAGCTGATAGGATAATAATTATAACGAGCAGCTTTGAAAAAGAAACAATTGGCTTAAGTTGTAATCTTTGTTTTCTGAGGCATTTTAGAAGGCATGATTTAAAATTATTGTGATTTTGAAGACATACATTCATCGAGCGCTATATTTAATATACCTTTACACATCTCTACAGTGGTTCTCAAAGTTGGACGACTGCTCTGCTTGTTTTTCAGATATTAATACCCTCCACACTGATGATTGCCTGGTGTGTTCAGAAGCTGGAAGACAGCATCTCAGAGCCGTGTGGAGAGAAGACGGAGTGAATGGGTGTGTTTACCTTCTGATTCTCTAACACACCTTACACAGGTAATAAACATGCTAGTATTGTTATTGTTTGTTTATTCTGAAGCACATTATTGTTTTTGCCCACTCATTTATAATTAAAGGGCTGCTGTAATATTTGATTTGTGTATTACTTGGAAAATTGAGCTGAGTGGAAACTGTTACCACAATTTTTTTAAGTTGAGCCAACAAAACATTTCACAGAGTGTAGAAGATGTGTGTTGTAAACTTATCCAACATGCAGTGGTTGGATGTTATCATCAAATATTACATCCTGTGATATGTACAGACCCCAGTGTGTGCATGTGTGATGTGTTTGCACGTGTGCATTCACTGCTGTAGTCTGACTACAGCTAGAAGACCTCTGAAATCTCTTTCACACACCTGCAGAACATGTAGCAGTCTGCCACTGAAGGAGCTACTCGGTGCTTTAAGAGTGAGCATGGAGTGGGAAGTTTAGCCACCATTCTCTTATTGCTCACTGCCGCCACTGGGTCAAGAGGGCGTCCCAGAACAGAGCAGGCCTTCAGCTTGTTCCCAGCATGCTGCTGCCCCAGCAGACCACACCATAAAACATGGCTCATGATCCACTTCTTTCTGTGTGCTGTACTGAGAAGAAATCCAAGCCTTCTTGATTCCATAATCTAAACGAGCTGAGAAAAAGGCAAAACATACAAAACCAACCTGTGGGTTTGTATGTTTGGGCAGCGGTCCCCTGGCGTCTCTGCTGGAAATTTCCACTGTGGACATCTCATCTCACAGAAGAAAAAGGGAAGAACCACATATCTCTTCTTCATGTAACTTTTATACCTGGTCACCCTTTCTCCACTGACTCTTACTAGACGTCACACCTTCTGAGCTGACATTATAACAGAAACAGAGAAACACTGAGAGACAAAGGCACTGACGCTTTAATCAGATAGGAAAACAGTAGAGAATGCAGGGAAAAAACAACAAATGCAAAATTCAAGTTTGAATTTCAAAGACTAAACAACAAGAAAATAGTAAATTTTGTAAGTTTTAAAAGCTTTTTTTAAAAAAATTAAAACCTCTTGAGCCCCAAAGGTCCTGGTAGCGGGGGCAAAGGGGGTGAACTGTAGTTGAACCCTCTGACGTCAAGACTTTTATGTAAATATCGGCATGTGTGGTGTCCACAGAAACCTCAGAATCTCAGCTAAATGCTCATATAAACCATTTCTACAACAATCAAACTCAGCAAAAACAGGTGAGCTAAACTAGAACAAACCAGAATCTATTTAGCTGAAAGTTCAGTTCAGAGTTCAATTCAGTTTTTTTTATATACAGCACCAAATCACAACAACAGTCGCCTCAAGGTGCTTTATATTGTAAGGTAGACCCTACAATAATACACACATTATCTTCTGGCATACTATAGGAGTGTTTGATATTTGGTATGTCAGAAAAACTCATGTAAAATATTGCTTAGCTGTGACCAAATAAGAGACCTGGCTTTGTTAGATGGTCTGTGGCTCAAAATCAAGCAGAACATACATTTATCATAGTTTTCCACTGTTTGTTGTATTGTCTACACATAAGTTGTGATTATATCACAGAAATGTGTAATGATGTTACATTAATACTGTTAATACAAAATATTAATATTTTTATTATTATTAGTCCTTTATTTATCCAGGTAAAAATCTCATTGAGATTAAAAATCTCATTTCCAAGAGAGACCTGGCATCATGGCAACAATAAACAATATTAACACTGTTAATACAAAAATACTGTTTCTCATGAGCAAATCATTGACTACACCACATTTTGCGTACCTATGATAAATAGTGTTATGAGAAGCAGCTCAGCTTTGCAGGACAGGTTTCAGCCACTTACTGTTGTTACTTTTTAATTAAATCTGTCTGTGATCAGTGCTATAGTCAGGGTGTTTTTGTGTTAAACTATTAGACCAGAGATATGCTGCAGAAGGTGACTTTATTGAGAACACAAATACAGGAAATCAATAGGCCCTATTTAACACTCATGCGTGCAGCATAGCTATCTAGGAAGTGCACGGCCCCTTTTTCGCCACCTTCACATTATTCTTCTCTTCTCTGTAGGAGAGAAAAACAAACATAGATTCAGTGTGTGTGTGTGTGTGTGTGCGTGTGTGCGTGTGTGTGCACATGTAGCAGGGTGGGGGGTGTACATGTTACATGCCTGTTCTTCTTGCAGAGAAGACACTCGGTGTCATAGGTTTTTCCATCACTGCCGCATACTGGAGCATACTCCTTGGTGCAGATTCCTCCTTCGTACTTCCCACAGTTAGGCTGGATACAAAAGCAGGCAGTGACAGGATTACTGATTCTTGATTTAATTCCTTCAGCAAGTCTTGAGTTTAACCTGCAGTGCCTGGTAGACCTCTGAACAGACCTACACAGGGGTCATCATTAACAGGTGCTCATTTCTTAACTTCTTAACTGAATCAGAAAACTCAGAATCATCTTTATTTGTTTGTGCACACAAACAAGGAATTGCTCTCTGGTCCTTATATATACATATATAAATGGTCAGCTCGTTAACGCGTTAAGAATCATCTTTGACCAACCTGTGCACTGCCTGGATTGATTTGACTTGGATCCTGGAATGCCTAGACCTGCAAGACACCTTTATCAGGAACTCAATGGGGATGTGGCGGAGATCACTGGAGGCCACAAGGCACAATCCACTTTGTACTTTCTATCCTGTCCTTATATATGCTATTTACATATATATATTGTACAGCGCATTCAGCATGGTCAGCTCGTTACAGTTACGTTTAAAAAATAGCACAATACAGTTCAGAACAGGTTGAAATAAATGGAATACGATCCAGTTACTTTGTTGAAATAAATGGAATACTAATATTGTCGCGGGTCAGGATTGTTTGGGTTTGTTTGACCAACCTGTTGTTCACTGCCTGGATTGATGGTTACACAAGGCGCTCTCTGACGTGTTGCCCCACACCTGGATCCTGGAATGCCTAGCACCTGCTACAACTCTAAAGACCCTGATGAGCCTTTATCAGGAACTCAATGGGGCCATGTGGCGGAGATCACTGGAAAAGTCCACCTTCAAGACAATAGCAGCTGGAAGTCACCATCATAATACCCACTGCACAATCCACTTTGCCTTTCTCTCAACTCCTGTCTTTGTTTATCCGGAAAAAATTTATTTGTAATTATTTGTCTCCGCAATTCCCAGTAAAGTTTTATATCTCTTTGAGATCCCTTTAAACGTTTCATACTAGACTTCAGTAACAGTAATAAATCACAGCAATAGGACATTCATGACTAAACACATGATTGTCATTAAGCAGTATTCAGACCTCCTGTTCATGGATGACATTTTAGGGCATGTATTCAGTATTCTGTAGTGGAATACATTTTAAAAGTAACCTTCCCAACACTGGCTATTTATTTGTAATTATTTGTAATTCCTAGGTTTTATATCTCTTTGAGATCATAAACTAGACTTGCTACGGATACCGACTACACAGTTGTCAGCAGTGACCTCCTGTTCATGGATGACATTACGCTGTATGCTAAGAGTGAGGTAGTCAGAACTGAGGGTATCGAACTACCAGAAGGCAACATTGCAGACATAGAGGACAGTTACAAGTACCTGGGCATCCCACAGGCGAATGGGAACCATGAAGAGGCCGCTAGGAAAACTGCAACCACCAAGTACCTGCAGAGGGTCAGGCAAGTCCTGAGGAGTCAGCTGAACGGTAAGAACAAGATCCAGGCCATCAACACCTACGCCCTGCCCGTGATCAGGTACCCTGCTGGGGTAATAGGCTGGCCAAAGGAGGAGATAGAAGCCACTGACATCAAGACGAGGAAGCTCCTGACCATGCATGGAGGGTTTCACCCGAAGTCCAGCACCCTGAGGCTGTACGCTAAGCGGAAGGAAGGAGGCCGGGGACTGGTGAGTGTCAGCACCACAGTCCAGGATGAGGCAATGAACATCCATGAATAGATCAGGAAGATGGCCTCAACTGCCCGCGTGCTCAGTGAATACCTCAGGCAGCAGAAACCCAAGAAAGGTGAGGAACCATCATGGAAGGACAGGCCCCTGCACGGTATGTACCACCGGCAGATAGAGGAGGTGGCTGATATCCAGAAATCCTACCAGTGGCTGGACAAAGCTGGACTGAAAGACAGCACAGAGGCACTAATCATGGCAGCACAAGAACAAGCTCTGAGCACAAGATTCATAGAGGCTGGGGTCTATCACACCAGGCAAGACCCCAGGTGTAGGCTGTGTAAAGATGCCCCAGAGACAATCCAGCACATAACAGCAGGGTGCAAGATGATAGCAGGCAAGGCATACATGGAACGCCATAACCAAGTGGCCGGCATAGTATACAGGAACATCTGTGCCGAGTATAACCTGGAAGTCCCGAGGTCAAAATGGGAGACGCCCCCAAGGGTGATGGAGAATGACCGAGCTAAGATCCTGTGGGACTTCCAGATACAGACGGACAAAATGGTGGTGGCTAACCAACCGGACATAGTGGTGGTAGACAAACAGGAGAAGACGGCCGTAGTGATCGATGTAGCGAATGACAGCAACAAAAGGCAGAAGGAACATGAGAAACTTTGGAAGAATTTTTAAAGAAAATGAGAACTTTTAAAGTCTCATCTGAAATGTTTTTGTTTTACAGAATTTTTATTGAATCTGTGGTTTTCTTTTGTGTCATTGCTTTCTTTGGTAATATGACTCTGAAGAACCGGCTGGGACTTCCGGTCATGTCACGTCTGCAGACCGTGTGAAGTGGAGACCGAGTGGACCCAAATACAGGCAATGGAAATGGAACAGGATTTCATAAATAGCGTGTTTACTTTTTGCTGCACAAAAATACAAACAAAAGGCGAACACTAGAGACATGGACCGTGAAAACCGAAGACACGGAATCCAAGACCAGAAACCTGAGTGGGGTGAACAGCCGAACCAGGACAAAGGACAAAGGGAAACTCACACAATATATACACAACAGGATGATCAGGGAAGTGGAGGCTGCTGGGAAACACAGGAGGAACAAATCAGACATAAGGGAGACATGTCAGGCTGAACATACAGACGAGACAACTGGCTAAAATGACAAAATGAGGATGTTTACGTGAAGAAAAAAATCAGCAGAACATTAAATGAGACCATTTTTGATTGTACTGAATATTTATTGTACTCTGAGTGCTTGATGATTTAGACTGCCTGCATGTGCTTAAGAGAGTGAAACAATATTTTGCATGTTTCTCATTTTATCTACTTTATCACAAATTGTTCTTTGTAAACAAATTTGCATGGAAGTTAAATAAAAATGGCTTTTTTTCATCATTTTTGTGACTCATGTTTCTTTGACAGTATTTGTCAGTCAGTTCCCCTGAAACATGTAGAGTACATTACTATAACAATCAATGTTTAATAACACTGATATGAGTGCCATGGTGCTTTCTCTTGTGTTACGTTCCCCTGAAAGGGGTCCAGGCGATGTGGGGGAAGTAACAAAATGTGTCTGGGTCAGAAAAAGGAGACAGAGGCAAAATGGTTAAATTAAAGAGTTTTATTAAAGTCCCTGTTAATAACTCAACTAAAAAAGACGGACAAGCCGCCACCACCATTTAAAGAAACAAAACAAAACTCATGCGTCGGTCAGTAAACTGAAAAGTAAAGAAGATTTTAGTGACCAAACACTCCTCTCCACCGAGCAGGAGCAAGCAATCACAAAATACGGCTCACTAGCTGCAACCGCTCATATGGCACTCTGGCACCAGAGCTCACCTTTCTCTGGGCTCAAATACCTTTAATTGCTGATGTGAGTCAGCTGTACAAAAGAAAGAGGTGAGAGAAGAAGAAACACCCAATGCATCATGGGAATCCCCGGCAGCCTACGTCTATTGCAGCATAACTAAGGGAGGATTCAGGGTCACCTGGTCCAGCCCTAACTATATGCTTTAGCAAAAAGGAAAGTTTGAAGCCTAATCTTGAAAGTAGAGATAGTGTCTGTCTCCTGAATCCAAACTGGAAGCTGGTTCCACAGAAGAGGGGCCTGAAAACTGAAGGCTCTGCCTCCCATTCTACTTTTAAATACTCTAGGAACAACAAGTAGGCCTGCAGTGTGAGAGCGAAGTGCTCTAATAGGGTGATATGGTACTACAAGGTCATTA